>NC_031990.1:55969056-55974242 GCF_001879085.1 Nicotiana attenuata | reverse complement strand
AGGCTGGATCGCCGTGATACCTCCGAAGCATGGACACATGAAAGACTGGGTGCACGGCTGACAAGCTAGGCGGCAAGGCAAGTCTATAAGCCACCTCTCCCACACGTTCGAGAATCTCAAATGGACCAATGAACCTAGGGCTAAGCTTGCCCTTCTTCCCAAATCTCATCACGCCTTTCATAGGCGACACTCGGAGCAATACCCGCTCACCAACCATGAAAGCTACATCTCGAGCCTTACGATCTGCATAACTCTTTTACCGCGACTGAGCCGAACGAAGTCTATCCTGAATGATCTTGACCTTATCCAAGGCCTCCTGAACTAAATCTATACCCAATAACCGAGCCTCTCCCGGCTCAAACCATCCTACCGGAGACCGATATCGCCTACCATACAACACCTCATAAGGAGCCATCTGAATGCTGGACTGGTAGCTGTTGTTGTAAGCAAACTCCGCTAAAGGCAAGAACTGATCCCACAAACCTCCAAAGTCTATAACACAAGCTCGGAGCATATCCTCCAATATCTGAATAGTCCGCTCGGACTGTCCGTCCGTCTGAGGATGGAATGCTGTGCTCAACTCAACCTGGGTGCCCAACTCTCGCTGAACTGCTCTCCAGAAGCGCGAGGTAAACTGCATACCCCGGTCCGAAATGATAGATGCCGGCACCCCATGAAGGCGAACAATCTCTCTGATGTAGATCTCGGCTAACCTCTCGGATGAATAAGTGGTTGCAATAGGAACAAAATGCGCTGACTTGGTCAGCCTATCAACAGTAACCCATATCGCATCGAACTTCTTCCGAGTCAACGGAAGTCCAGTAACAAAATCCATGGTAACCCTCTCCCACTTCCACTCGGGAAGCTCAATCCTCTGAAACAATCCACCAGGCCTCTGATGCTCATACTTAACCTGCTGACAGTTCAAACATCGAGCCACATATGCAACAATATCCTTCTTCACCCTACGCCACCAATAATGCTGCCTCAGATCCTGATACATCTTCGCTGCGCCCGGGTGAATAGAATACCGAGAACTATGGGCCTCCGCTAAGATCAACTCTCGAATCCCATCGACATTGGGCACACAAACTCGCCCCTGCAATCTCAAAACACCATCATCATCTAAGGTCACCTTCGTGGCACCTCCCCGCTGCACCGTGTCTGTCAGGACACACAAATGGGGGTCATCAAACTGCCGATCACAGATACGCTCCAATAATGAAGAACGAGCAACCGTGCAAGCTAACACTCTGCTGGGTTCAGAAATATCCAACCTCACAAATCGATTGGCCAAGGCCTGAATATCCAAGGCAAGCGGTCTCTGGCTAACCGGAATATAAGCAAGACTGCCCATGCTGGCGGACTTCCTACTCAATGCATCGGCCACCATATTGGCTTTCCCCGGGTGGTACAAAATAGTAACATCATAATCTTTCAATAACTCCAACCACCTCATCTGCCTCAAATTCAACTCCTTTTGCTTGAACAAGTGCTGAAGACTCTTGTGATCAGTGTGCACCTCACACGTCACACCATATAGGTAATGCCTCCAAATCTTCAAAGCATGAACAATGGCTGCCAACTCTAGATCATGAACCGGATAATTCTTCTCGTGGATCTTCAACTGCCTCGAAGCATAAGCAATGACTCTGCCATCCTGCATCAATACTGCACCGAGCCCAATACGGGAAGCATCACAATAAACAGTACAAGGCCCTGAGCCTGTGGGCAAAATCGATATCGGCGCTGTAGTCAGAGCTGTCTTGAGCTTCTGAAAGCTCGCCTTACACTCATCCGACCATCTGAACTGGGCCCCCTTCTGGGTCAATCTGGTCATCGGGGCTGCAATAGATGGAAAACCCTCCACGAATACGGTAGTAGCCTGCTAACCCCAAGAGACTCCGAATCTCTGTAGCTGATGCTGGTCGAGGCCAGTTCCTGACTGCCTCAATCTTCTTCGGGTCCACCTGAATACCCTCGGCTGATACAATGTGACCCAGAAATGCAATCGAACTCAACCAGAACTCGCACTTCGAGAACTTAGCATATAACTGACTATCCTTCAGAGTCTGAAGAACCACTCTGAGGTGCTGCCCGTGCTCCTTCCTGGCTGCGGGAGTACACCAAAATATCATCAATAAAGACTATCACGAACAAGTCCAAATAAGGCTTGAACACTCGGTTCATCAACTCCATAAATGCTGCTGGGGCATTGGTCAACCCAAATGACATGACCAAAAACTCATAATGCCCATACCGAGTGCGGAATGCTGTCTTAGGGACATCAGACGCCCTAATCCTCAGCTGATGGTAGCCAGATCTCAAGTCTATCTTTGAAAACACCTTCGCACCCTGAAGCTAGTCGAACAAATCGTCAATCCTCGGCAGTGGATACTTGTTCTTTATCGTCACTTTGTTCAACTGCCGGTAATCAATGCACATCCTCATCAAACCATCCTTTTTCTTCACAAATAACACTGGCGCACCCCAAGGCGAAACACTGGGTCTAATGAAACCCTTCTCAAGCAAATCCTGCAACTAATCCTTTAACTCTTTCAACTCTGGCGGGGCCATGCGATACGGCAGAATGAAAATGGGCTGAGTGCCCGGAGCCAGATCAATACAAAAATCAACATCCCTGTCGGGCGGCATACCCGGCAGGTTTGAAGGTAAAACCTCGGGGAACTCCCGAATAATAGGAACAAAATCAATAGAAGGGACCTCTGCGCTGGAATCGCGAACATACGCCAAATAAGCTAGGCACCCCTTCTCGACCATAGCCTTCACATATGAAATAACACTGTGGGTGGCATGACCTAGGGTCCCTCTCCACTACAATCGGGGTAAATCCGGCAAAGCCAAGGTCACGGTCTTGGCGTGACAATCCAAGATAGCATGATACGGGGACAACCAATCCATCCCTAATATAACGTCGAAATCCACCATGTCCAAGAGCAATAAATCGACACGGGTCTCAAGACCCTCAAACACTACCACACAGGAACGATGAACTCGGTCGACCACTATAGAATCACCCACTGGTGTAGATACATGAACAGGAATACTCAAAGAATCACTAGGCATGACCAAGTACAGTACAAAAATAGGACGACACATACGAATACGTAGACCCAAGGTCAAATAGCACTGAAGCATCTCTAATACGAATCAGAATGATACCTGTAATGTCTGCATCTGAAGACTCAGCCTCTGGCCTGGCTGCTGGCTGGACTCTACCTCTGGCGACCTGAACTCCACCTCTATGACCTCTACCTCCACCTCTAACACCTCTGCCACCGCCTCTAACTGGCTGGGCAGGCTGAGGAATCTCTGGTGCCCGAATCCCAGTACGAGAACTCTGATGCTGAGAGCTGCTCAAAGATCGAGGGCAAAATCTGACAATGTGCCTCGGATCACCACAAGCATGGCAAGACCTCGTCTGCTGCGGCTGAGCACCCCTCAACCTCGGGCAAACCCTCCCGTTGTGACCATACTCACCACACTCATAACATCTACACGAACGCTGCAGCTGAGGAAACTGAGGCTGACCCTGTCGACCTGAATGACCACCTGAAGTACCATGAACGACCTGGGGAGCTGACTGAAAGGGCCTAGGAGGATGGCCTCTACCATAAGAACCTCTACCTCCAGACGAGGTACCACTGAATCTGCCTTCACGACGTGGCTTCTTATCCGACCCATGACCACCTCCCTGTGGCAAAACCCTCTCAACTCTACGGCCCACATCGGCCGCCTCCTGAAAAGTGATCTCACTCCCGGCATGAGCCACTGTACTCGGCTGACCTGCCACCGCTGGCTGAACTCCTGGAAGCAAACCCGCTCGAATGACGCTCTCCACAAAGCCTACCAATCTAACCAAAGCGTCCTGAAGAACTGGGGTGGCTATGAACACCTCTAGGACCTGAGCTGGGCCCACCAGAGCTGTTGGAGCTGGGATCTCCTCGTCATAAACAATCTGAGGCTCCACCTCTGGGGCTGCTGCTCGGGGCTCGAGCTGCTGCGCGGTAGAAGAGGAAGCACGTGTTCTCGCCATCTGCGAAAGAACAGAGTAGAAATTCAATCGGTACTTGAGAAGTAGAACCGAACGACAAGAAAGAACAAATGTGAAACTTTCCTGACTCTGTAGCCTCTGGGGGATAAATACAGACGTCTCCCTACCGATCCCTCAGACTCTACCGAGTTTGTCCGTGAGTTGTGAGACCTATGTAACCTAGTGCTCTGATACCAACTTGTCACGACCCGGATTTCCCACCCTCGGGAGTCGTGATGGCGCCTACTAATAGCAGCTAGGCAAGCCAACTCAATTTACTTCTTTTATCAATTATCGTCCATTTAGTGAAAATAAAACATGATATGATAAAGCGGAAGTCTCAAATATAATTAACTGAAGGAAATGCGGAAGTTTAACAAAATCCTCTACCCAAGACTGGTGTCACAATACTCACGAACGTCTAGAGAATACTAAATACAAGGTTTGAATGAAACATAACACTGTCTGCTTCGGTACAAATGATAACAAACTGAATAAGATAGAAAGGGACTCCGGGCCTGCGGACGTCAGCAAGGCTACCTCGAATGTCCCTGGACTGAAAGCTCGCTCCCAGAATGCTACTGCTACTCAAATGCTGCTCCAACACCTGGATCTGTGCAAAAAGATGCACAGAGTGTAGCATCAGCACAACCGACCCCATGTGCTGGTAAGTGCCTGGCCTAACCCCGGCGAAGCAGTGACGAGGCTAGACCAGACTACCAGATAAACCTGTACAGATATATATACAAGTACAAAAAAATAATAGCGGAAAGTAAACAATTAAAACTGGGAGGGGAACATGCTTATGGGGTAGCAGATAAAACGGAATATCATGAATAACAAAAGAAACTACATCTGATTTCTTCTAACACAGAATAAGGGAAAACAAACCACTTTCACTTGTTTCAATTTCCTCTCATTGCAGGCATGCAACTCGATCCCATTTCTCATAATATCACGTGGTAGGCATACTACTCGATCCCATTTCATAATATCACGTGGTAGGCGTACCACTCGCTCCCATTTTATAATATCATGTGGTAGGTGTACCACTCGCTCCCATTTCATAATATCACGTGGTAGGCGTACCACTCGCTCCCATTTTATAGTATCACGTGGTAGGCGTACCACT
>NC_031990.1:55906676-55968956 GCF_001879085.1 Nicotiana attenuata | reverse complement strand
TCCCTTCTATGCGTCACCCTGGAACTAAGTTGACTCAGAAGGGTGTCTCGTTTGTATGGTCGGACGAGTGTGAGGAGAGCTTTCAGAAGCTTAAGACGGCGTTGACCACATCCCCAATGTTAGTTTTGCCATTAGCTTCAGGCTCTTATACGGTATATTGCGATGCTTCGAGAGTTGGGATTGGTTGTGTTTTGATGCAGGAGGTAGATTTATTGCGTATGCTTCTCGTCAGTTGAAGCCCCATGAGCAGAACTTACCCCCGTTCATGATTTGGAGCTAGCAGCTATAGTTCATGCACTGAAGATTTGGAGGCATTACCTATATGGCGTATCCTGTGAGGTATTCACTGATCATCGCAGTCTTCATCATTTGTTTCAAGCAAAAGGATCTTAACTTGAGGCAGCGTAGATGGTTGGAGTTACTTAAGGATTATGACATTACTATTTTGTAATCACCCGGGGAAGGCCAATGTTATCTCTCTAAATCCCTGAACAAACCGGCGATAATAACCTGCCAACCCTAGGAAGCTGCAAATCTCTGTGGCTGAGGTCGGTCTAGGTCAACTCTACACCGCCTCTATCTTCTTTGGGTCAACCTGAATACCCTCACTGGACACCACATGTCCCAAGAAAGCCACTGAACCAAGCCAGAACTCACATTTGGAGAACTTTGCGTAAAGCCTCTCCTCCCTTAATCTCTACAATACAACCCTCAAATGTTGCGCGTGCTCCTCCTGACTATGCGAGTATACCAGGATATCATCAATGAACACTATGAAAAATGAATCCAGATAAGGCCGGAAAACACTATTCATAAGATGCATGAAAGCTACTGGGCATTGGTCAGCCCGAAAGACATGACAAAAAATTCATAGTGACCATATCTAGTCCTGAAAGCAGTCTTATGAATATCTGAATCCCTGATCTTCAGCTGGTGATAACCCGAACGGAGATCAATCTTGGAGAACACCCTCCCTCCCTGAAGTTGGTCAAACAAATCATCAATGCGAGGTAGGGGATACTTGTTCTTAATTGTTACCTTGTTCAATTGCCTATAGTCGATGCACATTCTCATTGTGCCATCCTTCTTCTTCACAAACAGAACTGGTGCAACCCAAGGTGACACACTAGGCCGAATAAACCCCTTATCCAGGAGCTCTTGAAGCTGCTCCTTCAATTCTTTCAACTCCGCCGGTGCCATACGATATGGTGGAATAGAAATGGGCTGAGTGCCCGACACCAGGTCAATACCAAAATCAATGTCCCTGTCCGGCGGCATACCCGGCAGGTCTGCAGGAAACACATCGGGAAACTCCCTCACAACGGGAACCGACTCAATGCTAGGAGTCTCAGCTCCCACAACTCTCACAAACGCCAAATAGGAAAGGCAACCCTTCCCAACCATACGCTAGGCCTTCAAGAAAGAAATAACTCTACTAGGAATATAGTCAGTCACACCACGCCACTCGATCCGCGGTACACCCGGCATAGCCAAAGTGACTGTCTTAGCATAACAGTCTAGAATAGCATGACACGGAGATAACCAGTCCATGCCCAAGATAACATCGAAATCTACCATACTCAATAGCAATAAATCAACTCGGGTCTCCAGACCCCCAATAGTACACGACCGGAATACGTGGTCTACAACAATAGTGTCGCCCACAGGGGTAGATACATGAACAGGTAAGGCAAGACACCCTCGGGATGTACCCAAATGATGAGCAAAATATGAAGACACATATGAATAGGTAGAACCGGGATCAAATAATACTGAGGCGTCTCTGTGACAGACTGAAATAATACCTGTAATGACCGCGTCTGAAGCAATGGCATCTGTCCTGCCCGGCATAGCGTAGAAACGAGCCTGGCCACCGCTTGATCGATCTCCGCCTCTGGGACGACCCCTGGCTGCCTGATCTCCACCCTTAGCTGGCTGGGCGGGTGATGAAGTAACTGGAGTAGAAGTCGAGGGCTGACCCCTCTGCTGATGCTGTCTGCCACGAAGGCGAGGGCACTGCCTCCTAAAATGACCCAACTCTCCGCACTCATAGCAGCTGCCCGGTACTGAAGATGGGGACTGATGAGAACCTCTCGCACCGGAGTGACTAGCAGATGCACTCGGCGCAGAAGAACCCTGAACTGATGGGGCATGAGATGAACTCTGAGCTGGGAGGGCGCTGAGTGAAGTCTGACCCTGCTGGGGCCCATGATGACCACGGCCTGAAGATCCCCCACGATACTCTGGACGAGCTGACTGAGCAGGCCTGAAAGAGCGACCTCTACCCTGCTGGAACTGACCCCTCGAAGGAGCACCACTGTAACTGCCCGATCCACAAGGCCTCTTAGCCTCCCTCTCCTCTCGCTTTCTACGGCGAACTGATTCAATCTCACGAGCAATGTCTACCACCTCCTCAAACGTAGCACCCAGTACTCTCTCTCTAGTCATCAGAATACGGAGATGGTAGTTAAGACCATCCACAAATCTCCTGATCCTCTCACGATCTGATGGAACCATCCAAGTAGCATGACGAGCCAGCTGGGAAAACCTCATCTCGTACTGAGTCACTGTCATATCTCCCTGTGTCAGCCACTCAAACTGCCTACGCAACTCTTCCCTACGGGACTGAGGTATATACTTCTCCAGAAAAAGAGCTGAAAACTGCTGCCAAGTCAGAGGTGCTGCACCGGCAGGCCTACGCCTCTCAAAGTCCTCCCACCAAGTAAGAGCAGCCCCCGTGAACTGAAAAGTAGTAAATGCCACACCACTCGACTCAAGGATTCCTGCCGTATGGAGCATACACTGGCATCTGTCAAGAAAACTCTGGGCATCCTCGCCCTCAGCACCACCGAATGTCGGAGGCTGGAGTCTACCAAACCTCTCGAGATGACGCTGCTCATCGTCTGGCATAGCTGGAACCACAAAACCCTGAGTTGGTGCAACCTGCTGAGCTGGAGGTGCCTCCGGTGTCTGTAGCCCCTGCACTCCCTACGCAGGTGTGCGGGCATCGGGGGTCTGATTGCCTCCCCCGGTCTGTGAAGTAGCTGATGCTGCTGTAGTGGCTGAAACTGCCTGAGCCAAGCCAGTATAGACCGTCAAGATCTGTGCCAAGGTCTCCTGAAGACCCGGAATCACAATAGGCACAGCTGGTGCCTGAGCAGGTGCTGCTGGAGTCTCCACCGGTGGAGCCTGATCTTGAGCTGGGGCAATCATAGGGTTAGCAAGTACTGCCCCGGCTACTCTACCCCTGCCGCAACCACGACCGCATCCACGGCCTCTGGCGGCCTCAGTAGGTGGCACTGGTGGTCGTCCGTCACGTTCGGTAGCTCGTGTTCTCACCATCTGTGAGAGAATAGAATGACAAAGATTTAGTTCACAGTTCAACAAAATCGCACGACAAGAGTTTCAAGAATATGGAGTATTTCCTAAAGGTTCTGCAGCCTCTCGAGGATAAGTACACACGTCTCTGTACCGATCCACGAGATTCTACTAAACCGGCTCATGACTCGCGAGACCAAGTAACCTAGGCTCTGATACCACCTTGTCACGACCCAAACCCCGGTCGTGATGGCGCCCAACACACTGCTAGGCAAGCCCGACCATTTACACAACCTTAACCAAATAACCTAGATGGATAAATGAATATTCACAAGTAAAAATAACAATTTAAATGCGGAATCTCTGAAATAATTTCTAACCTCCGAAAAACCCCAAAATAAAATACTAAATAGCCCACAGATCTGGTGTCACGAACATGAGCCTCTAATACAAAATATTCACCTAATCACAAGTCTGTCTAGGAAAGAAAATACGAATAAGAGGATAAAGATAGATGGGAGAGATCAAGGCTGCGAATGCCATGCAGCTACCTCGATACTCCCGGATAAACGCTGCTCAGCCAACAAGTCCTCACTCACCCTGTGGTGTACCTGAATCTGCACACAAGGTGCAGGGAGTATTGTGAGTACTTCCAACCCAGAAAGTAATAAATATAAATAATGTCTGAGGATAATAAATTCCAAATAAACACAAGGTAAAGCTATAAATACAGTAAAACAGCGATGACAATTACAATAATACCACAACAGATAAAGAATAAATGACAATTAAAATATGCAATGCAACACATAAACCGGTACTCTCCTGTACCCCGCTGCGGTCGTCCAGCCCGCTCCATTTATTTAACGTCGACGGCGCTCACTGGGGGTGTGCAGACTCCGGGAGGGGCCCCTTACGGCCCAAGCGCAATAATAAGCCATATCGTGGCATCAAACAGGCCCTTGGCCTCATATCAATATCAATATCATACCACTGCGGCGTGCAATCCGATCCCATACTCAGTCCAAAATCACATAAGCCTTTCGGCACAATATCATAAAAATATTCATCCCAAACCTCATTTAAAAATATTACTTTACTTTCTACTTTTAGAAAAATGGCTGAGTTTACAAAAACAGTGTTAAATACCAGGACTGAGTTCAATATCTAGAAATATGGTAAGAAACCAGTAAAAATAATCCCTGAAGGATTCAAGTAATTGGCACGAAGCCCAATTATGACAATTAATCCATTTTATAAGGATATCATAAAACTACAATCAATTAGGTAGTAATTTTTATTAAGCGGGACAGACCAAGTCACAATCCCCGACGGTGCTCTACCCCACGTCCGTTATCCGGCGTGCAAGTCACCTCACATAGCACTACGATGTGCAAATTCGGGGTTTCAAACCCCCAACACAGCATTTACATTTATTACTAACCTCAAGCCGGCCAAAGTCCTAGCTTGCTATGCCCTTGCCTTTCGAATTCACCTCTTCGTGCGTCGAATCTGACCAAAACCACAACGAATACGTCACAATATGCTAAGGGAATATAACCCAATCGAAAAGACTCGAAAAATATCGAAAATCATGAAGTTGGCAAAACCCGAGCCCCGAGCCCACTTCTTGAAAATTTATAAATTTCACATCACCGGATTCCTTATCTCGCCACGAGTCCATGCATATAAAGAACACCAAAATCGGAGTCCAAATGACCCCTCAAATTCCCAACCACCATTTTTTACCTTAATTCCTTGAGTTTTCAGTGTAATTTCATGTATTTGCATGATAAAATTGTGTTCTAAGTCCAAGAATGCTTACCTGATCGAAGTCCTTGAGTTTCCTCTTCAAAATCGCTCAAGAACACCCCAAGTCCGAAGTTAAAAAATATGTTTCTGTAAAACTTCGCGAAGGGATTAAAACCCACTTCTGATCAGTTATTTCCGCTTCTGCGGTGCCTTTGTCGTTTCTGCGACTACCGCATCTGCGGTCACTTTCCGCTTCTGCGGAATCTCACTTATTACCTTGGACCGCTTTTGCGGTCACTAACCGCTTCTGCGGAAGCCGCTTATGCTGGAAATAGTCCGCTCCTGCGGAAATCTCCAAAATGCCCAACCTCGCTTCCGCGACTCCTCATACGCTTCTGCGGAACCGCTTCTGCGGTCCATTTACTCAGAAGCGAAAATACCAGATACCAGACCACTCAGCAGTCCTTAAACTCCAAATTTCATCCCGTTAGCCATCCAAAATCACCCCGAGGCCCCCGGGACCTCAACCAAAAATACAAACATGATCCAATACCTTATTCAAACTTGCTCCAATCATCAAAACACCTCAAACAACACTAAAACCATCGTTTCTCATCGAATTCAAGCCTAAGTTCTTCCAAAACTTCCGAAACACGCATTCGATCAAAAACCCAACCAAAACACCTCCAAATGACCTGAAATTTTGCACAGACATCCCAAATCACCTGACGAAGCTACTGCAACTCTCGAAATTCCATTCTGACCCCCGGATCAGAATCTCACCTATCGACCGGAATTCGCCAAAATCCTAACTTTGCCAATTCAAGCCTAATTCTACTCCGGACCTCCAAAATCACTTTTGATGACACTCCTAAGTCACAAATCATCCCCCGAAGCTAACCAAATCATCGGAATTCATATCCGAGCCCTCTAACACAAAAGTCAACGTCCGGTTGACTTTTCCAACTTAAGCCTTCTTAAAAGAGACTAAGTGTCTCATTTCTTATCAAACCCAATCCAAATCAACTCCAACACATCTAATACTAATACTGAACATAAGGAAATAGAAAATGGGGAAAACGGGGCGGTAACACAAGTGACAACGGGTCGGGTCGTCACAGCCTTATGCAGTGAACAAGTAGCAGATAGGAGTCGAATATTTCTTAGATGGAGATATATTTGCTTCTGATGGCCTGATTGTTATGATTTTAGGGCGTACATACTTGTGGTTATTCCTTATCCCTGCATTCAAAGAAAAATAGTGAGTTTTGCGGGTGAGGTTGGTTCGTGCCTTTGTCTGCTTGCTTTGCTTTGCTCTGTTCTGGAGGCCCTGTTTGAGATATCCTTGGTAACACCTGGCTATTATAGAAATAAAGTTTTCAAAAAAATATGTACTTATAGAATCATTTTGGAAAACATAGTGGTACGTAGTATCAAGTAAATTAGATGAACTAGGGACTGTAACGCTTTTAGAGACATTGCAGCTTCCTTGCATTAGAATTTTGAGGGTCCTCCTCAACATTCTGCCCCAGTTTGATCCTTCGGCCGTTCTGCGTGCAACGAAGTTTGTTGGATCTGCTCCGGAATTTTGAGAATCCTTCTCAAAATTCTGCCCCAGTTACTTAACCGATTTCTAACTGTCTGGCATATAATGGCATCGGGTGGACTTGTTCCGGAATTTTGAGAGTCCTCCTCAAAATTCTGCCCCAGTTTCTGGTTCTGGGAAAATGAAGATTTTATTAAGGTATGACCGAACCCACAGGGCTGCCTACGTATCCCCTCTTAAATGGGAATCAGGTCAAGCGTAGTTCAGTTACATCAAATGAATGAATGCAAACAATCTAAGCATAGTATCTCTTGACTGCATCTGAATTGATGGGTTTTGGCCAAATTTCTCCGTCCATTTCTGAAGTACAAGTGCTCCTCCTGTTAGTACCTTGTGAACCATGTAGGGACCTTGCCAGTTGGGTGAGAATTTCCTCTTGGCTTCATCTTGATGTGGAAAGATCCGTTTCAACACCAGCTGCCCCGGTGCGAATTGTCTTGGTCTGACCCTTTTGTTGAAGGCTCTGGACATTTTATTCTGATAAAGCTGACCGTGACATACTACGTTCATTCTTTTTCCGTCTATGAGGGCTAGTTTCTCATAGCGGCTCCTTATCCATTCTACATCACTGATTTTGGCTTCTTGTATGATCCTTAAAGAAGGAATTTCTACCTCGGCTGGAATGACAGCTTCGGTACCATAAACCAGTAAATAGGGAGTTGCCCCAGTTGATGTGTAGACCGTAGTGTGGTACCCCAATAGGGCAAAGGGTAACTTCTCGTGCCATTGTTTGTGATTTTCTACCATCTTCCTTAGTATCTTCTTGATGTTCTTATTGGCAGCTTCCACAACTCCATTCATTTGAGGCCTGTATGCTGTAGAGTTTTTGTGCTTGATTTTGAAGGTTTCACACATGGCTTTCTCAGATCACTATTGAGATTGGTGGTATTATCAGTGATAATGGACTCGGGAACCTCGAATCGACAAACAATAGATCCTTGACAAAATCTGTGACGACTTTCTTGGTTACAGCTTTGTAAGATGGGGCCTCTACCCAATTTGTGAAATAGTCGATAGCCACTAAAATGAACCGGTGCCCGTTAGAAGCGGTGGGCTCGATTGGACCGATGACATCCATTCCCCAGGCAGCAAAAGGCCAAGGTGCACTTGTTGCATTGAGCTTGTTTGGTGGTACCTTTATCATGTCTGCATGTACCTGGCATTGCTGACATTTCTAGACATACCGGATGCAATCTGTTTCCATGGTCATCCAAAAATATCCAGCTCTAAGTATCTTTTTGGCTAGAATAAAACCGTTCATATGTGGTCCGCAAGTTCCGGCATGTATCTCCTCAAGCAATCTGGAGGCCTCCTTTACGTCAACACACCTTAACAACCCGAGATCAGGAGTTCTTCTATACAGAGTCCCTCCGCTTTGGAAGAAGTGATTGGACAGCCTCCGCAGTGTGCGTTTCTGAGTATGGTTCGCCTGTTCCGGGTATTCTCCTTTTTCCAAGTATTCTTTGATGTCGTGGAACCAAGGTTTTCCATCCATTTCTTCTTCAACATGAGCACAGTAAGCCGGTTGATTATGGATCCTCACCGGGATGGGATCGATGAAATTCTTGTCTGGATGTTGTATCATTGATGACAAGGTGGCTAGTGCGTCTGTAAATTCATTTTGAATTCTTGGAACATGTTTGAATTCTATCTTTGTGAACCTTTTCATCAATTCTTGCACATGATACAAGTATGGCAGTATCTTGGTGTTTTTCGTAGCCCATTCTCCTTGAACTTGATGTACCAGAAGATCCGAATCGCCAATTACCAGCAACTCTTGTATATTCATATCGATGGCCAAATTGAGCCCCATGATGCAAGCCTCATATTCTGCCATATTGTTGGTGCACGGATACCGGGTAATGTTGGCCTGTTTCTGATACCAGAACTGCTCCAATGCCCAATCCTTTGAAGTTTGCAGCCCAATCGAAGAACATTCTCCAACCGTCGTAGGCTTCAGCAATGTCCTCTCCTACGAATGATACTTTTTTATCAGGAAAATATGTTTTTAGGATGTGCTCAGACCGGTCATGTCATCATATGACCATGCAAAAATATCCTCATATTCTTTCAGGAAACGAGTGTATTCTTCCTTCTCTGACGGTGATAAGTGAATGCTTATCCGAGTCTCTTTGACGGTTTCGGAATCTCCCAAATTGATTGCTTCAATTTCGTCCAGGTTGGACTAAGGTTTGTTCTCAAAGCTCTCAACTTCTCTGACAACTTCCTCAGGTATTTCATCCTCTTCTTTTGAGTCACTGTCCTTATATTGCGTTGTCTAATTACATGTCACAGTCATCGGTTCATCAGGAAACGTAATAATAACGCTGTAGAAGAAAAAATGTGAAAGATAATAATGAATACTAAATAGCAATGCATTAATTAATTTTGAAAATATCCAAAACATGTACGGCTCGATGACTCGAGCAATTATTTTGAAACAAAATGCGTCTTTAAAACAAAAATTACTGAAAATATCTTAAATGCCTAGCATGGCTATTAAAACAAGTCAGGCTAATTGCCAAGCTACCCAGGAACTCGGCGGGCCCGGGATGGTGTGGCAGTCCAATTTTGGAGAACAACTCCCTTCTCCACAGTCTGAATGGTGAGGCCTTCTTCCTCCTCCTCGTCCTCAACTATCGCATTGCAATCCATATTCTCGTCTTCTAGGAATAAGTTTCTCAACCCAGCCAAAGTTTCTTCCTCTACAGATCCCCATATTGTATCGGCCTGGTGAAAAGTCTGACTTAGATGTGGCACTGGCTACTCGAGAGGGTAATAAGGACTACGCCATGGTGGGGACCAATTATTATATTATTGCCAGGTGTATGGATATACCAGCCCAAAAGTTGTGTCGTGACGTTCAACTGTATCGGTTTGGTAATGCCCTGGAGTTTCTTCCCAAGCTCTTTGCCGGGTTCGTACCCAGACCATGCCAGTATGCTTTCTATTTTGTTACTCCACCACTTGTCCTTCTCAATTACGTTGACATGTTCAATGTGGTGATAAGTTTCTCCACCCAGCCTTATTCTATTCTCGATAACCGGGATAGTTTGACTGGTGTAAATGGGGTTACTTCCATCTCCGTGAATGATTACCTCCTGATGGTTCCATTCGAACTTCACGGCCTGGTGTAGCGTGGAAGCCAAGGCCCCAGCAGCATGTATCCAAGGTCGTCCCAATAGAAGATTGTATGTAGCTGATATGTCTAGTACTTGGAACTCAACATCGAACCAAGTTGGTCCCATCTGCAGACAAAGGTTAATCTCTCCGATCGTGGCCCTTTGAGACCCATCAAATGCTTTCACGTTTATACTTCCTACTCTTATCTCATAGAAATCTTTGCCCAGCCTTTTCAGGGTAGTCAATGGACAAATGTTGAGGCTTGAACCCCCCATCTATTAAGACCCTGGCGATGAATTTGTCCTCGAACTGTACTGTGATATGTAATGCCCTGTTGTGACTTAATCCTTCAGGTGCTAGTTCATCTTCGTTGAAGGTGATCTTGTGACTTTCCAGTACTTGCCCTACCATGTTGGCCATCTCTCCGCTGGTGATATTATTGGGCACATAAGCCTCATTCAACACCTTCATCAGAGCACTCCTGTGCGCCTCCAAATTTTGCAATAGCGACAGGATGGATATCTGGGCGGGAGTCTTGTTTAAATGATCGACGACAAAGTATTCTCTCGCCTGTACTTTCCTCCAGAGATCGTCTGGTCCAGTTTTAATGACAGGTTGTTTGGTAGCAGCCTCCTTGCTTGATCCTCCCAAATTTTCGGTGTTATAGATCCTTCCAGTTCTGGTCATCCCTTGCGCGGCACCAGATTCTTCCATCTTTGCTTTTCCCTTTCGCCTAGATTCGGCAACGTAATCCCAAGGTATAGCATTGGACTTGAAAGGAGGTGCGGTTGCTATTTTCACTGTGAAAGGTGTGGTCACTTCTACCTCAAATGGAACAGGTGTGGCTGCAGGTGATGTTACTTCAACCTCAAATGGAACCGATACGATTATCTCAACCTCAACTGGCGGCTGTACCTGCACCACAATAAGATTGAGCATGACTGCGGGTCTTCTTAGGATCATCACCCTCTTTGATAAGTCTAATTGATCCCTCGGGATCCCACTCCTCGTCAGTTTCTATCACATTGATCCCTTTGCCCCTATGATCTGGAAGAGGATTGTTGTGGACGTTGGGTGAAGCTTCCTTTGCTTGTATGACCTTATTATCAATCAATGTCTGGATCTTATCTTTCAATGTCCGGCACTCGTCAATAGTGTGCCCTTTCATACCGGAATGATATGCAAAGGTTTTATTCGGATTGACCCATTGAGATGAATTCTCCATTGCCACAGCGGGAATATGGGTGACATAGCCAACAACCTTCAACCTTTCGTACAGTTGGTCGATGGGTTCAGCAATGGCGGTGTACTGTCTAGGTGGTTTGCGATCAAAATTAGGTAGGGGTTTTTGGTAATTTGGACGAGTTGGAGGTGACTAAAAGTAGGATGGTTGGGAATTATATGTATGGTAAGCAGCGGTAGGTTGGGAATATCTGGGAAGTGAGGGTTGGTATGTGAGTGGAGGTATCTGGTATGTGAGTGGAGATTTTGGACCTTGAGCCACCATTACTGCCCCTATTTCTTTCTTCTTTGATATACCACCTGATTGCAATGCTTTGTTCGTGGCCTACAGTGCCTCAAAATTCGTCACCATCCCGCTTTTAATGCCCTCTTCAATCCTTTCTCCGAGTTTGATGATATAGGAGAACTTATGGTTCTCAATAACCATTAGCCTTTCATAATTCTATGGGTCCTGTGCCCTGACAAAGAACTTGTTCATCTGTTCCTCGTCTAATGCTGGTCTGACCTTGGCTGCTTCCGACCTCCATCGAGTAGCGTACTCGCGGAAAGTCTCAGTTGGCTTCTTTTTTAGGTTCTATATATAGAAGACATTCGGTGCATTCTCCATATTAAACCTGAACCGGTCCATAAAATCTGATGCCATGCTCACCCAATTGGCCCATTTCTTAGGATTCTGGCTTATGTACCAGGACAGGGCATCTCCGGTAAGACTTCTCATGAAGAGCTTCATTCGAATCCTTTCATCTTTTCCGACCCCCACGAGCTTGTCACAATAAGTCTCAAATGAACCTTGGGATCACCCGTTCCGTCAAACATTTTGAACTTGGGAGGTTTGTAACCCTTCGGCAGTTCCACATCTGGTTGTATGCACAAATCCTCATAGTTCAAACCCTCTATCCCTTTACCTCCTTCAACACCCTGAACTCGACTTGTCAACTTCTTGAGCTCCTCGGCCATGTTCTTAATGAGCAGGTCCTTCTCAGCGGATTCTGGTGCATAGGAGATTGGTTGAGTGGAGTGAGGTAGGGTTTCCACGTATATGGGGTTGTTTTGGTGGGTGCTAGGGATTTGGGTGTAGTGGTGATCATTGGTCGAGTTTTGAGGATCGGGATTAGGTTGTGGTATGTTCTGGGGAGTGTGATAGGTAGTGGTTTGTGGGTACTGGGTTGGTTGATGATGGTGTTGTGGAGGAGTTGGTACCGGTAGAGGATTGGGATTTTGAGGTAGTGTGGTGTATTGATGGTGTATGGAAGGATTTTGTGGACGCTGGTTTGGTGTATTTTGAGGAGGTGCTGGGTTTTGAGCATTTTGCTGGTTAACATCTGGGACGTTTAGGGCGAGGGAGAGGTTTTCCAAGTTGCGGACCTGCTCAAGTTCTCCTTGTAACTCCAATATTTTTTGTTCCATTCGCAGGACCAAATCATTCTGGGCCGGAGTACTCCGACCGTTTGAAGTTTCGATATTCTCAGCATTTTCTTTTCGGATACCACTCAAATCATCCATCTTAGCTTTTCCTCTGCTTTTCGGATTACTCGGAGGAGGAGGAGGAGGAGGGCTTCTATATCTGGTGTGATATGCTGATGATGTCAGTATGTGCGAACCAACCTTAAGGGATGGGAATAATAAAATAAAGAAAAACAAAACTTAAACAAGTCAGTAAGGATTCTGAAATGCTTGCAGTTTTTAAACACATATTGCGGGAATGTAAATTCACGTCCTAATTTAGGAGCCTCGTTGTGCCCGAGGTAGGCCTAGCGACACGTTGATTTGGATAATTTCAGTGCCAATAATTGCCTCATTTCACTAATGTAAAAATAGATGAATCTAAAATGATACTAAGATAAGATAAGTCACTGATGGCACTTGGCCTTATTACATTTGAAAAAGTAAATAAACCTAATCTACTTGGTCCTAGAAGGACCTTCTCCAGGCTTGATATTTTTGGCTTCGTCGATCAAATTCCCCAGTTCGTGCAGGTTCATCAATAGGTATGCCCTTGGTAAATGTCCTCCTTCGCTTCCTTCGGCGTTCTGGCAATCGGTGACTCTCTTCCTCACTTTTCCCTTCAATTCCATCAGACTTTATCACTTGATGGAAGATCCTCCCACCAATCTAGCAACAGTGGTGATATGTTACGGACCATGCCAAACCTGGGGACTTCGTGCCTCATCTTCTACAAAACAAATATGGCTAGGCCCTTTCCCCCTCCAGATTCGACTATTTATACAACAATGATTAGGATATTGGCACTTATTTCTCCAAAATTAATGCATAAAATCGTGGTTGCGTCCGTTGGGATTATGGAAAACCCGGTGGACTTTTGGACGAGGCTTGTCTTAAAGGGTTATTATGTGGACAACACATTAACCCGTCTAGGTTTGACCATGATGCATGTACAATTAATCAGAGTAAGGTTTCTATAGAGGTCTAGACTGGTACTCTCAAGTGGACAACTTGAGGGGGAAAGGCACGGAACCGTCGACTGCACCGATGATCGACTAGTTTTACCGCAAATAAGTCTTTCCGAATTTAGAGGGTGATATATGGGACGGCGCAAGCACTCATTAAGCGTTGATATAGGATTGATTACGCACGAGTGGAATATGATGTTGAGCATGATTTATGCTACAATAAACAGCATGTTGTCACGTATCTGCACGTTAAAAATGATAAATGCGGTATTTAATAATTGAAAGACGTTTACGAAAGAAAACAAGGAGACAGGTCAGTTTCTGTAATAAAGGAAATCATAAATGCTTGAAAATAGGCAATTAAATCCAGATAAGGGGAGAAAGGGAAAGGGTGCACACGTATTAACAGAATAAAGCATGCTTAAGACTAATTCTCAAANGGCTCTCATTTTTCTAAATAGATCTAGACAATATAATACATTCTCAAATTAAATTAGTAATAGGATATTATAATTCGTTTTCAAATCAAATTAGTAATATGAATTTTTAAGAAGTATATCCTAAAAGTAATAGGATTACATGACTAAAGATATTTACTTGTTCAAGTTTATATGAATTAGAAATTGATAACACATGTTTAGAGCAAAATAAATCAAATTAAGGAACAAGAACTTCACAAGTTCCCCCTGACTTTATGTTTCCCCCTTAATTAGATCCGTGTTTTAATTATACTTCCTCCTTTGGGCATCATTAAAAATACACAAGCAAGCAATTAGCATAAAGAAGTCCAGCCTAGTTAACTCATGCCACATATGTGCACACAACATGATAGAAAAGATAAACAGAGAAACATAAGCATTAAACAGCAAAAGAGGATAGTTTTTATAAAACATAAGCCTTTGCCATTACAGCAAAGGCAAAATTTGGACTGTTATCAGCAGGATCAGTACAGGAAATTCCATCCGTACCATAAAGGAAAAACAAAAACAACTGCCATAGTCAACAAAAACAACAAAAACAAGAAAAACAGAGATAATCCAGAAACTGGTCACTGAAAGGTTTGCCTAGGGGACACTAGGAGGAGAGGGCTTAGAGGCTGCAGCAAGGGTGTTGAGAACGAGATCTATTCGGGCATTCGCCGACATTTGCTCTGCGAGCAGTTTCTCCGTCAGGTTCTCCACTTGTTGCCAGAGATCAGCATTTTCTTTGGTCAGACGAGCGATCTCCTCATTTGACCCTGGTGCCCCTTAGGCTTGCTGACTCTCCAGTATGGCATTCCTTGCCTTCAACTTTCGAATCTCCTCGGTAGCTATATTTTGAGCATTGATGAGCTGAGAGATTGTTGAAGTGCTGCCTACCCCTCCACCTTTTTCAACACATTTGCATTCCTCCAAAGTAGTTTGAGAGAAGGTCTGCTTCTTGGTCCCTATCTTGGGCTGTCCCAAAGGCACATCAATGAACTTGAAGACATGCGTGAGAAGAAATCCATAAGGAAGACCATGGTTCCCATCTTTGAAAGCAGCCACCTTTTGCATGTGTTCAATCATGATGGCTGGCAAGCTTACAGCACGGAACCCGTCTAGTGCTTCCATCAAGTACAAATCAGACTTGGAAGTGATGGACCTTCTCTCAGCACGGGGTAGAAGAACCTTGTTAACCAACTCAAACAACAGCTGATAAACAGGAAGCAGAGCTTTCTTGTGTACCCGTTCCCCCCGCTGGACTGCACCTTCCTTCACAATAGCATTCTTAAAATTTGACCCACGCATATTCTTCACAGAAGACATACCATCAGCAGGGACCTTAAGAATGTCCCCAAGCAGAGCAACATCCAACACAATATCAACTCCGTTGACCAAAGCACAGATTTGATCTGTTTTAACAAGAAAGAGGTCTGCATAGAAACTTTGGACCTCATCCTCATAGACATTGCACTACTAGAAATCAGGGCTACTGCAACAGTTCCTAAGCAACGGTTTAACAATCGTTGCTATAGACATGCTATTGCAACGGTTATAACCGTTGCATAAGACACTAGGGCCTATTGGGACAGTTCTAAAAATAGACCGTTGCATTAGTATAAGAACCGTTGCCACAGAACGGTCAATTGGAACGGTCCATTTAACCGTTGCAATATACGGATCTATGGCAACAGTTCTTTGGAAAAAATTTCTATTGGGACGGTTTTATTTCCCCTCTATGTTTTTCCTCTTCTTTTTTCGCTAAACCCGCCCGATTTTCCTTTAAAGTTTATTAACCCTACTGTCTCTTATGATTCAAAATTCGAAGACATGGAACAGAATAAATTAACCCAGTTATGCGCATCTCTTCACTTATTCGCTTTGTCCCTAAACCCACATCGAAACAATAGTGAAGCACCCACCTCCGGCAAGATCCAATTGGAATCTTCATTTATTTTTTAGCTAACTTTTATTGTTACATATTTGGCTTTGTAGTCTTTATCTCCTCCTGGGTCGCTTTCGGCATCCTTTTTCTTTCATAGGAAGTAAATCCAGAAACTAGTAATAAATAATTCTAAAGAACCTTCTTTTATGAAATGAATCTATGTAATGGGCATAACCCAGAAAATCAAAGCTTCAATTTTTTAAGCAAATCCACCCACATTCCTTTGTATCACCTTTACTCCTAGATTTTAAGCCTTTCTAGGTTTCAAATTGTTAAAGCCTTCTCTCAATCTCTTGAATCCTCCTCCGCCAACAAATTTTTGGGGCACTCGTGTATTTTTGTTACGAGAAGAGTGTCTCCTTGTGCGGTATAGACAATGTTTTGAGCTCCGATCTATGTGTTTGCCGAAGCCCCTTTTAATCTTTTTCCGGATTTCGATCGTCGATGCTACTGTACGTACTAACGCTTTTTCATTCATTAGTTATTAAATATTCCTTTCTAGGCTTTATAAGTTTATAACAAGAACTAAGCTTAGAATAGATATGGTAATCCCGTCAGGACATAAGGATGGAAGATTGTCCTAGCCTGCATTTGTTGGATAATTTGGGCAATATAGTTGAAGATGAATTGTCTAGTGCGTTTTATATTATGTAAAAAAGTGTACTTACAAGAAGCTGAGTCTATTTTTAAGCTCTCAGATTATTCATGAGATATTAGATTACGTATAAAACAAGAGTACTTACAAGAAACATAGTATGTGCTCTCCGTGTATGCCTCTTTATTAGAAGTTCTCCTTGTTATGAATATCACTTTAGCAAGATCTCTGTCAATGAGTCTACAGCTGGATCTTTTCCACCACAAAGAAGTCCTTAAGATGAAGAACGAAATTATATAAGGAGCCATTGCTCTGAGAAAATCACAACCACAAAATTCCCACCTTGATGTGGAAAAAGCATGGGTTTAGTAAGCTTTTATCTGATATTTAAATGTAAGCTTTTATGTTATATTTAAATTTCTGGTAGTAATTTTTTCTTTTGGGGAATCTAATATTTTAGTCTTCTTATTTCCTCTATGATATGTTCCTTTGTGATTTAAATCTCCTACAAGTAGATAGCATGAAAAATAATGTGATACTAAAAAAATCGTCAAGAATTTGTACTTCAAGTGGGAAGAAAGCTTATACAAATATTAAAATTAGTAAGGCATGATAATGATATACTATGTTCCATTATAAGAAGTTATCTAACCATGCATCTCTAATCATTTTATTTCATAATAACAGTGAAAACTCAAGTTGGCCTTGAAACTTTTCAACTGTTATCTTATTGCTAATGCGTGTGATGCTGCTTTTAAAATTGGCGCTGCGGTCAGCTACCTTCTTTTTGTTAGCTATAAATTACACTTGCTTTATTTAATTGTAGGCATGGATTATGAAGATCCAACAAAGAAGAGCAATTTTATGGTAATATTTTTATGGATGTTGTACCGACATCACTATGATGTTCTCATTCTCGCCTGTGCCATTTCAATCATGGCACGTGGATTTCCCTTGGAATGAGATGATAGGTTTGGGCATTATTAACTTGCGTCATGTTGTTATCATAATGGAGAAAGGCTTTCATGAGTCATGACCATTAGAAAAATGACAGCATCAGTGGCTTGTGATTCCACTTCTGGTGCCTTTTATATTGTTCTGTGCATTTCTTGGTTATAAATTTTAGTTATTCCATAACAAGCCTATCTCATAACATTGGTTCTGCTATAAAATTTTGATCTAGATTTAATTCTTGTGCTGCATGATATGAAACATTGTGACCTTACTATCTGAGATCATTATTTCTATTTGTTATTTCGTCTACCCTTTAGTGGATTATAAATATACATATAATGAAATTTTAAGTTTCATGTTCTCAATTTACAATTTATAATTAGCTTCTCATGTTGTCATGCTACTTGTGTTTTCTCTTTGAATTTTGATGGATACTTCTATTTCTAGATAGCAGTTTATGTTATTTCCTACTGCACATTCATCCCCGCACCACAAGTTCTAAATATCATGTTGTATTACAGATAATCATTCATTGAAGTTTCATCTTAATCTGAATATATGTAGTGCCTAGCTTTAAGCTTTCTGAAGTTTTTCGAAGCTCACCAAGCTATGAGTCACTTGAAGTTGAACCAAATTTTGCCCACAGTTGAAGAAATAAAGACTAAGAGAAAAAGTGAAAGTGTACATTATTAGACTTATGCTCACTCTTCACCAGTTACATGTGAGTTCTAATAGCTAGTATTGAATACCTTATCCAAATGTTGCTGCTCGGGACTAAGACAAATGGAGTTGCAGGATTCATTTAGCTTTCAGATAGTGAGTATGATTGCTTTGGCATTGGCCATAGTCCGACTGCCATCTTAGCAGGCCCAGGTATATATCCATTAAATTATGAACTATGTTCAATACAGAACAGACCTATGAAACTTGAATTGACTCCCCATCAAACACATGGATCAGAGCTTTTCTTTCTTTATCAGTTTCTTGTATGTGGCTGAAGAAAAGTTATAATTCCAAATCTTGTTAGAGGTTTCATTTGGTGATATGAATGTTGATGATTTATTGAATTAGTATCTGTACATTCGTCCAAGTTAATGTTACTACTTAAATTATCATTATGCAAATTAAAGGTTTTACCAATTTCTCCGCGTTGACAATGCGATTGTAAAACGTTGTTGATGGTATTATTTTAATTCCGGACCTGTCTGACTGATGTCCTTTACTGATATATGCGTATTTTCCTGTGCTAATACGTGTTCTTCTAAGAATTTCTAGACATTTTAGTTTTGGGATCACATTCTTATGACTACTTCATTGAAAAATAATGTGTAGAATCTAATTTACTTAAGTTAGGTTTCTTATCTAGCTATTTTAACCTAATGAATATTTACAAATCTGTTGTTTGTCTTTATGTCTGATAGTATGTATCCAGATTATCCCGATAGAACTTATTTTAGTTCATTTCGTTTTTATAATTAATTTTTTTAAGGAGTCACAACTGTGTCACTTTAAAATCATATCTTAGGATTTTTCTTATTAAAAAGTAGCATCTGTAATGTATTCTTTTCCTACATTTTTATCGAAACTGGTCTATTTTATTTTATTATAATCAACATCTGCAGTGTATTTTTCTATAGAAAGTGGTCTTGTAATTTTGCCATAGTTGTAAGACATTGAAGAAACCTGAAATAATAGAATTTGCTTGTCTGTTGTGATCCATATATAAATGCACAAGTGAATCTGGCTTTAGAAAAATTCTAAATGTATTCATTGTCTGGTATATCTACGTAGAATTCTTACCACTTTAAAGAATATGTTCGAACACTTTCTTGAACATGTTAGCTCTCTATTTTGCAATATATCTTTAGATGCCTGTGAACCTACTGTACAGAATATATCTATATTCTGTTTATTTGTGTTTGTTTCCTGTGTGAATCAACATCTCCAAGTTAACTAATAATTTGTGGGAGGTTAAAATCTATGAGGTCAACTCCTTGTATTAGTATGAACTCTTGTTTTCAAACCTGACTAGCGAGTCCTATTGTTTGAAACTCTTTGTGATTAGTTTGGACTCTTTCTTTTACAAGTGTCTGGTATTTGCGGTGATACTTCTTGCTTAACATGAAAACTTGCCAGCCTAGCACCTTTGCCTACTTGTCCATGTGGTTGTATGATATGTTTTCTTACTGCCTAGCATATTAAATCCATGAGGAATTGAGAAATTTTATTGACAAGATATTCCGATTGCTCCATTTGGTTAAGAGAGATCTAGTTCTTTATCAAGTTATTTTTGAAATGTTAAATTGTAGTTATTTTTTGTATTTTATTTTATGTATTCTGATATTTGTGAGTTTTGTAATATCTATCTCAATCTCTGTTTTACTATCAGTACCGTTCAATTGACTTATAGTATGATGAAAGATGGTCCTGATCTTGGTGCTTGACATCAAACGGATTCTTTTTTTAAAAATTTTCTTACTTTTTTTAAATATCTTTTGTAGGTGGAGCAAATGAACAAAAGGTAGACATAAACAATGAAGACTTTACTTAGAGTGTTGGTTGATTATTGTTGAAACCTCATATGTTCCGGAAATCATTCGAACATTTTGCAATCTTATGTATATTAGTTTTGCATTTGTAAACACAATTGTATAATTTACTTTTATGTATATTACCTTCAAATGTTTTGGATTGTTGGATTATGATTTTATTTATGATAGTTTCTGCTTGTGATTTATATAAATTTGTGTATATTGTTGCTTTAGTAGCACGTTGCAATAGCTTTAAGAAATCGTTGCAATAGATCTTAATAACCGTTGCAATAGCCTTAAAAGAATCGTTGCAATAGCCTTAAAAGAATCGTTGCAATAGATCATAATAACCGTTGCAATAGCCTTTTTACCGTTGCTATAGTCTCATAAAAACGTCGTGATAGTATTTTTAACTGTTACAGTAGGTCCAATAGCCGTTGCATTAACGTATACAGCAACGGTTAAGAACCGTTGCATCTGCCTAAAATGACTGTTGCAATAGACTGAGGTATCGTAGCGGCTATAAGTCCGTTGCCATAACACTCTATCGTATCGATTTTTAAACCGTTGCATAAAGCCATTGCAATAGATGGCACGCGACCTGATGTAACGGGCCCTAAACCGTTCCAATAGATCTAGAGCAACGGTTTTCATATCTATTGCAACGGTTTTGCAGCCGTTGCCATAGGTCAAAATTCCAGTAGTGTTGGGCACATCCACCTTGAATAGATGGCCCCACTGTTGAAACTCGACCATGTCTATTAACTCCCTCATACCAGCCATTTCAAATATTTCTGGGTCAAAAGTACGACCCGACAGAACCTCTTGATACCTCAACCGTTCCTTAGCAGACATACTCTCACGTTTCACTCTCTTTGCAAAATCTGGTTCCCTCACAGTTTCCACTTTTCTTTTCCCAGACTTCGCACTCAATTTTTCCTTTCCACTTGACTTTACTAAGACATCCTCATCAGACAAGGACTGTTCATCCATTACTTGCTTCAATTTCTCACTACTTTTCACTGACTTTGAACTTGGCGTAGCAACACCTTCCTTTGAAGCAGATCGCTTCTTTCTCTGAGACCTTTTAACCAAGGAACTTGGTTCCTCTGCTGCTTCCTCATCAACTTCCACCACAGGAATGTTCTTGTCACATACAACTTCTTCATTTTTCACCAACCTCTTCTCCTTCTTCTTGCTACTCCTTTTACTCTTCCGCAAGGCAGACTCAAAAGCCTCATTTTCCTGCAACCTAGTGGTAGGTCGCTTAGGAGAGGGCTCAGGAGTGGCTATTGGTCTCCTTCTGGCAATGAAAGCATCTAGAGCCACATTGTCCTTATCTTCTTCATCACTAGACTGCATGATAGGAGCCAAAATTTCCAGAGGCTTAACATCAAAGTGAGGAGAAGGAGTAGGCTCGAAACTGACTTGGGAAGAGGATCCTTGACATGTTTCCTCAGGAGAGGGGTCAGGTCCTTCAAGAAGGGTCCCAGTAGTTTCTTCTGGTGCAGAATTTGCAAAGAGCACCACAGCTCCTTCTTCCACTGACAAACAAGGCTCTTTCCTCTGAGACTCAGGCCCAGAAGAGGTGACCCCATACATTATACCCTCAGCGGAGATGGTCAAAACATTTTCTATGACTCATTTCTCGAACGATTCCATGGGAGCAACAGACTCTGAGACAGGGGCACTTGAAGACTGAGCAACACTAACCTCAGAAACCTTTTCGGTCTGTGGATTCTCGCTTTGTTCTCCATCTTTGCTGTGTTCTGCAAAAACCTCAGGCGACAGAGACGAGGGACTATCAAGTTTAGGGGTTTCTGAGTTCTCAACACCTTGAGAAGAAGAAAGGTCTAAGGGAATGATGGGAGTTTCAACATTTGTGGAGACAAGGGGGTTGAGAGAGATTTCACTGGGAGCGGTGGAGTCAAAGGTTTTCTCAGAGATTGTGGGAAGGATTGTTTGATTTTCAGCCATGGTAGATGAAGGTTGAAAGTTCTGGGGAGAAGCTGAAGAAAGCGAAATACAGAGATAAGGAGAAGGATGATTGTTCAAAGTGATGAGAGGGTTTTAATGGGAGAGAAGACAATTATGAGGGAGAGAAAAACCGGTTTTGAAACAGTGATAGTTTTGTGGGGATTTGCAACGTTTCAGAGGGAAGTGAAGGGATTTAAATGAAAAGGCATGACATACAGGGTCTGAAAAGGTTGGTGACATGGCAGTTAATTTTTGTTTCCTTTTAAGATATGTATGAAAAAGCACAAGACCACTAACATGTGGTACAAGAACCTGGTTCTTGACCTGTCCTTCAAAAGTTCTCAATCTTTACCTTTCATGCAATGCTTCTGCAGTTTCTATAATCATCATGTGTGTCTACCTGCAACGGTATTGAAGTGAGTTAGACTTGGCCGGAAAACACTTTAGCTAATGTTACCTGAATGCGACTTTCATAGCCAAATGGTGGGAATCGGGTTCTCAATTTGGCCTTAATAGCCCCAGCTTCAGCCTATTTCTCTCAAAATGTTCTCTGCTTAGTGCTTTGGTGAAGATATTTGCAATTTGGTCTTCTATACTACAAAACTTCATACAGATAAGCCCCTTCTCCACATTGTCTCTAAGAAAATGATGTCTCACATCAATGTGCTTGGTTCTTTTATGTTGAACTGGGTTCTTGGCCATGTTGACTGAACTGGTGTTGTCATATAGAAGAGGCACACAATCAGTGTACACACCAAAATCTTCCAATTGTTGTTTGATCCATAGGAGCTGAGCACAGTAGGAAACTGCAGCAACATATTCTGCTTCAGCTGTTGAAAGAGCAACTGAGTTCTGCTTCCTTGTGCCCCATGAGATGAGACATGATCCTAGAAAATGAGCCATTCCAGAAGTACTTTTCCTGTCCATAAGATAACCTGCATAGTTAGCATCAGCATACCCAATAAGATTAAAATTATCACCTGAAGGGTAGTACAGGACCAGGTCCTGTGTTCCTGTAAGATATCTCAAAATTCTCTTGGCAGCCTTCAGATGAGATTCCTTGAGATTTGATTGAAACCTTGCACATAGCCCCACACTAAAGACAATATCAGGTCTGCTGGCAGTGAGGTAGAGAAGAGACCTAATAATGCCTCTATACATGGTTTGATTCATAGGAGAGACAGATTCATCCATGTCCAGTCGAGTAGCTGTGGCAATGGGAGTGTCAATCACTTTTGATGTTTCCATATCGAACCTCTTCAGAAGCTCCTTGATGTATTTCTGTTGACTAATGAATGTACCCTTTATGAACTGCTTCACTTGAAGACCCAAGAAGAAATTCAATTCACCCCATCATGCTCATCTCATACTCACTTCCCATGAGTTTGGAAAATTCTTCACACAGTGAATCAGCTGTTGCCCCAAAAATGATATCATCAACGTATACCTGAACGATGAGCAGGTTCCTCCCTCGTTTCTTCAGGAACAAGGTGTTGTCTATTTTTCCTCTTGTAAAACCATTTTTTAAGAGAAACTTTGACAGTCTTTCATACCAAGCAGCTTGCTTCAACCCATACAATGCCTTATCCAATTTGAACACATATTCAGGATGTTCATGACATTCAAAGCCTAGAGGTTGCTTTACATAAACTTCTTCCTTGAGGAATCCATTCAGAAATGCACTTTTGACATCCATTTGAAACAGAGTGAATTCCATATGTGATGCAAAGGCAATGAGGATTCTGATGGCTTCCATGCGAGCAACTGGAGCAAAAGTCTCATTATAATCAATTCCTTCCTCCTGATTATAGCCTTGAACTACTAACCTTGCCTTGTTCCTTGTAGTTTTTCCATGTTCATCAAGCTTGTTCCTGAATACCCACCTGGTTCCTATAATAGTTCGATCTGAAGGTTGAGGTATCAGGTGCCACACTTTGTTCCTTTCGAACTAACGTAACTCATCTTGCATGGCTTTGATCCAATCTGCATCTTTTAAGGCTTCCTTGATGTTTTTGGGTTCTATTTGGGAAAGAAAGGCTAAGGAGGCAAGTGAATTTCTGGCCTTTGATCTGGTTTGTACTCCTGAATCTAGAGGGGTAAGTATATTGTCAAGAGGATGAGAGCTTTTGTGTTTCCAGTTGGGAACTTGTGCCTCATTTGTAGAGAAGCTGGGTAAGTCTGATTGGTTCCCTTGCATTCTTCTCTCAGCAGCATGTGGAGTACTCTAAACTGCATCAACCACTCTTTCTTCAGCTTCAGTAGTTGTAATTGTGGTACCTGGTTCCTCTCCAACTGATGAGGAAGGAACTGCATTGTCTTCACCTGACTCCTTCACTTGACTCATCATGTCTGCCTTTTCGTTTGCCATATCAATGGCTTCACCTTGAACTAGCAGGGGCTCTCCATCCTGATCACCCTTGTTGCTTTTCTCACAGGAAAGGTAGGACTCGTCAAAGATTACATGTACACTCTCCTCTACACATTGGTTCGCTTATTGTAGACCTTGTAGGCTTTACTTTGAGAAGAATATCCCAAGAAAATTCTTTCATCACTCTTGGCATCGAATTTTCCAAGCTGATCTTTTCCATTGTTGAGAACATAG
Source organism: Nicotiana attenuata (assembly GCF_001879085.1). Classification (NCBI taxonomy): domain Eukaryota; kingdom Viridiplantae; phylum Streptophyta; class Magnoliopsida; order Solanales; family Solanaceae; genus Nicotiana; species Nicotiana attenuata. The sequence continues at coordinate 55,944,439 of NC_031990.1, read as the reverse complement.
CATTTGCACCCAAATGTTCTTAAGTGAGTCAGCTTGGTCTTCCTTCCATTCAGCAACTCATAGGGAGTTTTGTTCAAGAGATACTTGATCACGCACATGTTCACCAAGTAGCAGGCATTGTTGACAACTTCAGCCTAGAAGTTCTTCGCAATCCCACTATCGATCAACATTTTCCTTGCCATTTCTTCAAGGGTTCTATTTTTCCTTTCCACAACTCCACTTTGCTGTGGAATTCTGGGGGCTGAGAAGTTATGGGTAATCCCATTCTCGTTGCAAAAATCATCAAACTTGGCATTGTCAAATTCTGTTCCATGATCTGATCTTATGCAGGCTACTTTTGAATCCATCTTCACTTGAATTTTCTTCACAAAGGCTACAAACACTTCATAGGTCTCATCTTTTGATCTAAGAAAAAGGGTCCAAGTGAATCTGGAATAATCGTCCACTATCACAAAAATGTATCTTTTTCCTCCTCTACTTTGCACTCTCATAGGGCCACAGAGATCCATATGAAGAATATCAAGTGGTTTTGAGGTGCTGATATCCTTCTTAGGCTTAAATAAGGATTTCACATGCTTCCCTCTGGCGCAGGCATCACAAACTTTGTGCTCCACAAACTTTGACTTGGGCAGACCACGCACCAGGTCCTTCTGAACTAGTTTGTTCAGTAGAGAAAAGCTTGCGTGCCCCAGTCTTCTGTGCCACAGCTCAGCATCATCATCAACTGCTTTCAAGCGACTTAGATCACCACTTTGTAGAGACTCAAAGTCAGCAACATTGACGTTCTTGTATCTTTTGGCCACCAGTACCACTTCAGCTGTTACTAGATTAGTAACTGTGCATATCTTTGACAGGAACTCCACTTTGTTTCCTTTATCACATATTTGAGAAACACTCAAGAGACTATACTTGAGCCCATTGACGTAGTACACATTCTCAATTGAGTGAGTGAGTGATTTTCCAATCTTGCCAGCTCCACGAATGTATCCCTTTTTCCCATTGCCAAAGGATACACTCCCTCCTTGCAGGGCTTTTAGTGAAAGGAAGTCCATGGTATTTCCAGTCATGTGCTTGAGCATCCACTATCCATGAACCATTGTTGATTGCTTTCTTTCACTGTTTCCTGCACAAAGAAATCAAGGGTTAGATTTAGGAACCCAAGTAAGTTTGGGTCCCTTGTAATAAGCAAGAGGATGAATAAGTTCTCTTTTAGTCCATGCAGGTAACATGCGTTTTTTATGAGTGGAACCTGGTCCCTTTTCAGCAGTTACACTTTCAGCAAAAACTTTATTTTTTTGAAGAGACTGAACTCTGGCTTGGCAATCTTCTTTAAGATGCCCATTGTTCCCACAGTGGGTACACAGCCAATTATCGGGTACACTAACATACTTGCTATGAGGGTTGTAAGGAGTTCTCTCCCTTTGAAACCCTATTCGCTGCATGTTTCCACCATTGTGAACATACATGGTAGTAATAGCATCCGAGGACCAGGTCCACTTAAGAGACTTTTCAAGATCATTTTTTACTCTATCCAATTCTGCCTGGAGTTGTCTAGTTTTCTCAAGTTCAGCACATAAACTGATTTTTACAGCATTTAATTCGTTTTCTAGCCTGATATGTGCTTCACTAGCAACTCCTTTCCCTTTATCAGTTCTCCCAGACCCACACTCTGCTTTGAGTTCCTCTATTATTTCCCTCAAATCTATAATCACAACTAGAAGGTCATCTCTTTCTTTTTCTAAGGCATCAATTTTTTCAACTAAGTCATTCTTTTCTTTACTTAGATTTTCAATGGTTTCTTTTAGGTCAACAACTACTACTATCAAGTCGTCTCTTTCATGTTCTACACTAACTATTTTTTTAGTTAAAGCCACCTTTTCATTCTCTAGATCACTTATTATTTCCTTCAGCTCAACCACACACACTACCAAGTCATCACTAGTTTGCTCAGCATCTCCTAACTCTATGGTTAAGGCATCCTTATCATCTACAAGACTATGATAGGCATCAATTAACACATTTGCTAATGACATGAGTTTCTTAGAAGAGTAGGATTTCAGATTTCTCTGAACATCCCTGAAGTTTACCTCATCATCTTCATCATTGTCTGATTGAGCCATCAAAGCAAATATTGAATCATATTCATTTGCTTCACTTTCAACTGTCATCATAGAGCTATCACCTGTATCAGTTTCTTCTTCAGACTTACTGGAGGAATCTCCCTATGCTGCAAGAGCTTGCTTCATAATAATGTCAGCGACATTCTTTCTTTTGAATCGTTTGTCAGGAACCAGGTTCCTCTTTTGCTTTATCAGGGTTGTACTTGAAATGTTCTTGCTTTAGGAGAGGGCAATCCTTGATAAAATGCCCTGGCTTTCCACTTTATGACAAAGGTCATAATTCTTTGGTCTGCTGGAACTGCCTCTCTTTGGTATCCCTCCGTTTCTTCTGACCGTCTTCTGAAACCTTTTGGTTAAGTAAGCCATGTCACTGTCCTCCTCACTTGAGTCATTGCTTTCAGCTTTGAGTACCAGGTTCTTTTCCTTCTTTGGTTATTTTCTTTCACTGTCCTTCTTCTTTTTCATTTCGTAGGTTTTCAGATTTCCGACTAGCTTATCTATGGTCAGCTCTTGCGAATCCTTTGCTTCAGTAATGGCATTCACTTTACTCTCCCATGAACTGGGCAGGACACTGAGAATTTTCCTCACGAGCTTGTTCCTAGGAATGATTTCACCAAGCGAGTGTAGCTCATTTATGATGGAAGTGAATCTTGTGTGCATGTCTTGAATGGATTCCTCGTCCTTCATTCTGAAGAATTCATACTCGATGGTGAGCATGTCAATCTTAGATCGCTTTACTTGAGTGGTTCCCTCATGAGCTGTTTGCAAAGCTTCCGATATATCCTTGGCAGACGAGATCCTGTTGTATTCATCAGGTCCTATGCAACACACCAAAATTTTCTTGGCACGAAAATTTTTCTCAACAGCTTTCCTATCTGCGTCGTTGTATTCTTTCCTGGTTTTTGGAATCGTCACAGGAGGGTCTCCAACCTTCTTCGTTGGGACATAAGGACCATCACAAATAACATCCCACAACTCAGAATCTTCTGCCATGATAAAGTCATGTATTCTTGTCTTCCCCCACCCATAGTATTTCCCATTGAACCTGGGTGGTCTATACGTAGACTGACCTTCTTCAAAATTTGGTGGAGCAGCCATGAGGATCCTTTCTGGGTGTTAACCTGATAGAAAGAACCCTCTATGATACCAATTGATAGAATATATGAGTCCACCAAACTATATAGAGACCAGGTCCTCTATAGGTTCCTACTGATAGTGCTAATGAAACAGTAAGTAAATGGAACAGAGAGTTTTTACGTGAAAAAATCCCTGCTCAAGGGGATAAAAAACCACAACCTACACTAGTAGGATTTCAACTTCACTATGAGCAAATTTAGATTACAACCTATGTAGTCTAGGAATTAGACTCTTAATCCCTCACTAACTTGTAATGCACCTATTACAAGCCACTTTGCAATACACCTATTACAAAGACTTCAACTTATAACTAACTCTAGTCACCACACAAACACTGAAGGTTTATGGTTTACAAGGGGTTCCTAAGTAACGTTTCTAGATAAGCAAAGTAGGAATTACAATGACGAACAATTACAAAGTTACAAATCAACTAAGGACATACAAAATACTTGTTGTAGGAACTGGTCCGTAGTAGTGTTGTTCTTTGTTCTTGATGCACTTGAGAATTGAATGTTTGGCAGGCAAAACGGTTGGAGTGCTTGAATGAATTCTCTAGTGTTCAAGTGATGTTTGTTGTAATGCTCTATGTTAATACAACTTAGATGACATCACTCGTATGATGTAATCACTTGATTGGTCAAAGGGGAGTGACTGCAGCACTGTGCAGCACTGTCTGCGTGTACAGTGAAGGCAGTCACTTTCCAGCTGTAGACAGTTGACTTTCGTACAGTTATCGGGGAAACACAAGGGGATCAGGTCCCTGTATTGATCCTTTATCTTCTGAAGACATAGCATCTCACATTAGCTGGAGTCCCTTGATTTGTGTTGTGTACCAAGTGTGTCAGGTTCCTTATCTGGTTCTTTGACAGTAAGTTTGTTAGATCATCAAAACATAAAACTAAGGTACTGTAAACCCATCAGTCTCTGCTTTTGTCGATTTTGGAACTACTGGTAGTACTTGACAGAAATCACCTCCCACACTGTTAATTTTTCATCAAATGGTTCATTAATATTCAATATATCTCTAGAACTCCGGGCAATTATTTCGATCGTTTGACACTTAGTCATAAGTGCTTCATCACATATTATCAATTTTGCTTTCCTTATAAACTTAGAACAATTGCTCTGCTTTGATATATTTGTGATGGTTATTTAAGTTGTTTGAAGAGGTATATCAAATCTAAAGTGGGTGGCCTCACAATAAAATCGTTATTGGTACACCACTTGCTATTATTGCTAACAGTGTCATGCCTCTTGATATGATATTTGCAAGTAATGCATGCCATAGAAATATTATGTCGATTCTGTTGGAGGCATCTATAAAGAATAATCACGTTATACCAGAGATGACTCTTTATAATATACTCTTGAAAACTTGTTCTTATTTAGGATTTAACTTTGATTGTGCTTCCTCAAACACTTGTACAACAATAATATACTAACCTTTTTACTTTGTGTTCTAACGCTCTTTTTATGGAATAAATTTATGTACCCTAAGATTATTTTTTTTAGCTTGAATAAGAATTTTACTCATATGATGAACTTAAAAAATAAGTGAATTGGATTCTCTTGCTAAATAATTAATTAAAAGATTTAATTATTTGATTTTAACATAAAAAATAATTTATTCTATGTTGATTTGGATCATAATATTAGTTCATCTCTTGTTTTGAATATTTTAATCTTGATTATAATTTTATCCACCATAAATTTTATTTTCAAAGAGTAAAAGATTTATATGATATTTCACTTTTAGATCTTTATGTTTGTAGAACCATTAGTGGTATGACTCTTACCAATCATTTTTTTTTCTATTTCTCACACATTTATATTCTTAAATATTTTCTTACTTGTTCTTTAATAATTGGGTATTTTTCAATATTACACGAAAAATTTAAAAAAAATTATTTCAGTAGGAAAATAGTTCAAATACAATATAAAAATATATTATCGTGAGGATATTTTTTTCTCAATTTTATCTCTTTATGCAGTCCATTTAATTCTACTCCTATTTTTTCTTCGCATTGGACATTATGGAGTGGTAATGTATTGCCAATACAGATGATTCTTATGAAATTGATTTTATTAAGCCTTACTACATAATTTTAAAAAGAATTTAATAGAGAAAATTTTATTAATTTTATAATCTTAAATATTAAAAATTGGCATAATAGATATCATAGTCCAAAAAAAAAGGTTATTGCAGTTATGTCCTTTCCCTGTGAGTTTTTCCGTTTAATATTTTAGGGCTAGTTTGATATATTAATATTGTATTTATGCTTTTATAATAATATAGGCTCTCATTTTTCTAAATAGATCTAGACAATATAATACATTCTCAAATTAAATTAGTAATAGGATATTATAATACTTTTTCAAATTAAATTAGTAATATGAATTTTTAAGAAGTATATCCTAAAAGTAATAGGATTACATGACTAAAGATATTTACTTGTTCAATTTTATATGAATTAGACAATCCGAAAGTAATTATACTAATAGGATTCCTAAAGGTAATCATGTAGGATTTGTCGCGCCCCCTTTTTCCTCGCGGAGTCCGGGTTTCGACATTTAGGACAACTCCTTTCCTTTTGGAATTGGGTAAGAGATTTGAAGAGTCGCCACCTAAGGGATTAAGGTGCGTTAGGGCACCTAGAATAATTAACTCGTGAAAAAAGTTTACATTACCAGAGATTGGGTAAGGGCTCGAAATTACCTCGAAGGGAAGGTGTTAGGCACCCCTCGAAGTCCACAACGGTGGGTCCCGGCCAAACTCAATTTAAGCGAATTAGTCTTTAAGAAAATAAAGCAGTTTAAACAAATAGAGATTATTTTAAAACGGGAATTAAAGGGCTCCTAAGTTTATTAGCCTATAGGATCACTTCTATGCAATACTCGGTAACCTTCCTCAAATTGAGGTGTTACGCATAGCATTAGCGCACAGGTCATCATCTCCTTTACTACCCAATTACCCTTCCCTTTTCAATTATTACGTAAGCGTTCTAATAACATCCAGTACATACCTTATACGTGCACTACCCGTCCCTTACCTCTAGCCCTGGAGGTGTGTTTAGGACCTCTATTTAAGGCGGTTCTAGAATCGCCTATGTTGTTTAAAAGGAGAAAACTAAGCGACAAACAAAAGTCAAATAGGACCGTCACATAAGGAGCAATTAAGTGGGCTCATGTTAACCTCCACAAATAGACAAACAAATGCACGTTGATCAAACAAGCAATTTTAAATGATCAAGACCCTATAGGCGGGATATCTAGATGAGCATGAACAGAATATATAACAACTTTATTAAAGCAAGGCAGCAAGTACCTATCAGTTTGCCTACTGATTTTGTTGATACTCTGAATCTGGGCACCTTTCAAGCTGCAAGAAATCACAGTTTTAAACTCAGAATTCTTAATTATCCTACAGGCTTACCTAAGTGATAACCGGGTAGAATCCTATAGACATGGTATCTAAGCGGTAAATCAACTATTGATTTTAACAGGCATATCTTATCCTTTAGATCCTATAGGCATGCTTTCTAAGAGCTGAAACTGGTTACAAGTGTTATTTCCTATAGACATGATATCTAAATGCAGAAACTGATTTTTCATTTATTTCCTATAGGCAAGATATCTAAGTGCTAAAACTGATGGGCATGATATCTAAGTGTTGAAACTGACATTACACATTTCCTATAGGCATGATATCTAAGTGGGTAAAGGCGTTAACAAATTGCCAAGCAAGTTCAATAAAGAAGATCCTATAGACATGATCTCTAATGCACATATGGAGATTTGAAAATATGGTTCTTGATAAAGAATTGACTAACTAGAAGCAGGATTTCTAGGATGCAAAGTATGAAAATTCAGGATTACAAATAATGAAATAGGTCCTATAGGCATGATTTCTATTGGTATGCACATAAGGAGTCACAACAACCTACAGGCATAATTTCTACACAAATTTGATAAAAGACATATAAAAATCCCTCCCCAGCTTTTACTAATAGCCCCATATCTATTTTTACAAAGATCATTATATTATTACAGACCAATATGAATGAATTACACAAAGCTATCTATAACACAATAGGGAGCCTTGGCAGGCCCAACGTCAACCTGGAAGCCATGCCTTCAAGCAAATCTGATGTCCACAGGTAGTTCATAACACACAAATGGGCTTCTGGTGCGTCAAAGTTCCCAAGGGCCTCAGGGACCCCGGGCAATGCTGAAAACAGTTTTTTAAGAGATTGGAAGGCCAGCCCCAGTGTGTCAGAGTTCGGAGGAGCCTCATGGACCCTAAGCAGTGCTCACATTGGGGGTGCTAGGACCCTAGATAACTAAGAGTAGAAGTTTGAAAATAGTGTATAAGGGTAGGGGACAGTTTCAGAAAGAAAGCAGTTTGATTTTTCAGAAGCAAATAGGTTCAAATTACAAGACTGCAAAATAGAACAAAAACCATATTTTAGCAAATTGGTTCACACATAGACACCAGTAATTGAACCATCACAACAAGAACAGGAACGCTTAAATTGCAGACAGGATTAAACAGGTTCTGCATAGAGCATACAATTGGATCAAACAAAGTTTTACATTGCCAGAAGATGACTTAACTGTCACTAGGTGGAACCATATAAATATATATTAAGCAGAGAGAAACATGCTGAAGTTAAAATGACTAATCAGACAGCCATACAGAATAGGGTGGGGTAGTAGGAAATAAACATGCTAGTTTCAGAAACAGACAAACAAGTGTCATGGATCAAACAGAAACATGCTAAGGTAAACTAACTATAGTGGCACATAGAACAGGACAAGAATTGAGGCATGCTAGTAAATGGAGCAATAAACAGGAAACATAAGGCAAACAGAATCATGTCGAGGTCTAACTACATAGTATATAGAAGAGAACATGATAACAGAAATAGAGGCATACCAGTTAAGGAGATAGCAAATAGGAAGGTGAAGACGAATGAAGTTCAAGAGTCTAGCCTTGGCTTTCAGCTGGCTAGACAGTGCAGCAATTCAAAGAAACTTAAGTTGTGTAAGTGTGTAAGTAAGAGTTGTGTGTATCAGTGTGTATGGGTGTTTTTATCTGTTTTTCCGTGTGTGTTCGTGTGTTCTAAAAAATCAGAATGGGGAGGTTTATATAGCATTCAGCAAAGTAGAACAAATAAGACAAAGAAAATTAAGAGTTCACAAATAAGGTATGGAAATCATTCAACCAGTTAATTAAGGCTAAACCCAATCAATTAGTACGACAGAATCCGGGAAAAATCACTTAGATTAGGGAGAATCAATTAACAGGCAAGATTGAATTTTAATAAGGTAAGAAATAAGTCAGAGACCATTTATAGGTCGGTCAGAACAAATCAAAACCCATAAATCAGGTCAGTAGCATAATTAAGGAAGGTAGTACCAATTATAAGTCACATATAAGGAAAGAATAAATAAAAATCTCCGAGATACCAATTTTAAAAAGAAAATATAATTTCAAACCCTAATTAGGCAAATAAATCAATTGATCAATTTATTTAACCGGGCCAAAGTGAACGGGCAAGAACAGTGAGACAAATAATCGAATAACGGAAAACTTTAAGCATATCGAAACACAGAGATGAAACATCAAGCAAAGAAATTAGTCGAACAGTAAAGAAGAAAGGCCAGAGTTGAACCTTTAAGCATTTTGAAACATTTGCAGAAACTTAAAAGATGAAACCCTAGGTTTTTAGGGAAAAAATGAAATCGGTAGATAATAGCGGTAAAAAAGAAAGAATCTTAAAGGAAAACGATTAAATAAACTCCAGACACTTCAGATCTAAAGAGATCTGAACCTATTTGGCCAAAAATAGTTAGGTTTGTGCAAAAATAAACAAAGTTGTAAAAATCGAGTTTTAGAGTGGAGATTTGAAGCCACGAAAACACAAAAATGATAATATTCACAAACAAATGGTGAATACAGACGGGTTCATCAGAAGATTGGGGGATTTGAACCAAGTTTGTTCGAATCCCCTTGAGATTTCATCAAACATCAAAGAAATCGAACAACCAGTAGAGATAAGAGGCCGAATAGGGCCTAAGATCGAAGAGAAACCCCATGGATTGAAGGGGTTCAGGTGACGGCGGGCTAGGCTTAGGGAGAGGTTGAGAGAGAAGAGAGGAAGAGGGGATTTAGGGGCGGCGGAATTGGGAAATGAATAGGGTTTGGGGGGTTATGGGTAATTAAAAATGGTAATAGCATCCTAGACCGTTGATCTTTGAGATCAACAGCCAGGATTTGATTTGGGGTTGGGCGGGTTTAAAGATTGGGTTATTGGGTATTGGATCAGGGTTATGATTTAATTGGGCTGGGGTAATAATTTGGGCCAGGTCCGAAATTAAATCAAATTAAAAGAGGCTATTTGTTAAATACCCAATTAATTTGATAAAATAATTTATAAAAATAGCTAATAAATGATTAAAATGCTATTGATGTATAAAAATGATTTAAAATAATTACTTAGTATTATAATATAAAGGGTCATTTTCGTGTAAAATAAAGTAATTATGCACATATAGGCTATTGTTGCAAAGTTATTGCAATTATAGCCTACAGATGTAAATAGGGCTATGCATAAGATAATTAAAGCTTAATATAAATATAAATGATAAATTTAAGCAATAAAATTATTATAAAACCCTTTGTGATGCAATTAGTAATTATTTATATGATAAAAATGCTAGGATAAATTAATTAAAAATCCTATAAAAATGCAAAAATTATGGAAAAATATTGATTGATGGACATGCATTGTTTTGAAGATATACATGCATTTTTGAAAATAATATAGGGAAAAATTGGGTATCAACAGGATTCCTAACGTGTAGTATTATGTTATAAAACTAATAGGATTATAATGCTAATATCTAGAATTCCAATTATGTACTTTTATCATGAGTTATTATGCTTAATATTATAAGGTTATTTTTGTAAACCGATATTGTATTCATGCTTTTATAATAATATAGATTATTAATTATTAAATTGCTCTTCAGTACAGAAAAAGGTCAAGTTTTAATACCAAAAGAAAATAGACAACACTAGCAAATTTCATGAATTTTAAAAATTTTATGGACTATAATGATGAAATCAACAAATAATGTTAAAATTAAATTATAAAACCTTAACATATAAACTTATTGAAGCAATTCGTGAACCTAAGGAAAGTGAAATAAAAGTACTAAAAGAATATTCATGTAACGTTAAAAAAAGAAGAGCTAGAGATATAGAGAATTTGCATTTCAATTACGAGATTCCTTGTCAAATATCATTCTTGTATAATCTGGATAAACAGAAGTCGTTCATATGATTAAGAGATTATGTCACGAAAAAATATCTAAAGATTTGATGAAACATTTTTTCTAAAAAAATTGAAGGGCCAGCCCGCCTTAGTGCGCGACCCTCTTAGGGCTGGGATGGGCTGGGCATTTTAAAGCCCATATAGATGGAGGGCCAGCACGCCCTAGCCCACAAAATTTAAAAGCTCACGAGGCTTGGGCTCGGCTAGCCCGTTTTGACAGCTCTGCTTTTAAGCATATTGTTTAAAATATATTCACGGTTTACAATATATTTAAAGATTAGTCAATTCGCTCAAGGCTCGAACTTCTGGACATTGTGTCCTAAAGTCCGAAAATTGTGTCCAAAAATTTGAATCTTATATCCTAAATTTTAAATTTTAAATTTAAATTCAAAAATTCAGGACAATTAGTCCTGAATTTCAAATAATATTTATATTTCTATACCACATAGAAAATTTTTTTACCCTACATGTTTAAGGTTTGAGTAAATTATACTTAGTATACCAAATTAACAATCCTATACCATACTTAATTAAGGGTCTAATTAATGGGCAGTTTTTACTCCTTTTTTTACTCCTTAATTAAAGGTATCCATATATCCCACGTTTCTCTCTCCTAACCCCTCACCCCCACCCACGTTTTTACCCATACCCCACATTCTTTTTACCATTTTCCCTCTTCTGAAACCAAACAAAATTCCACATCGATTGTGTTCTGCTTTTTCACATCACTGATGAATACTCAACATTTTAAAAGATAACAGAGAGCCATTATGTCTTTTGGAAAAGTCAAAAATGAAAATAAGGCTTTTAATTTTACCGGATCTCATAATGCCTGAAAATGCAGAATGTTCATTTCCGGACATACAAGGATGAAGCGGCTTTGGCTAGTGATCATGCACGAATGAGAGAAATGGAAGCTCTTAATCACCTCTGTGTGAATCATGTTGGTCAGCAACTTTATTCTTTAGTGTTGTCTTCCAGTGAAATTCCACTCTCTTCTCTCTAATAGTTGCTCTGTCAGGTCGATAGGTACATGGAACTTTGGAATAAGAATGATGAGTTCAGAAAGGAAACAAAAATTAAGGATAATCCCCTACCCCTTCTTCTGACTTTGATTCAAAGATTTAACTTTTAAATACCAAGCTTCACCCTGAAACCTTAAATTGACTTGTAGTTTTTTTGAAGAAATTTTGTAGATGAAGAGAAAATTTTGTAGTCAACATTTTTTTCCAACATAAACTGTAGTTTAATTGTAGTATAAGTATAGTAATTTTATAGATACTCTTAAAAACAATACAGCTTTATACAATACTTAAACTGATTTGTAGTTTATTTGTAGTTTTTTTGAAGAAATTTTGTAGATGAAGAGAAACTTTTGTAGTCAACATTTTTTTCCAACATAGATTGTAGTTTAATTGTAGAATAAATGTAGTAACTTTGTAGATACCCTTAAAAACAGTACAACTTTATACAATACTAAAACTGATTTGTAGTTTTTTTGTAAAAAATTTGTAGATGAGACCCATTTTTTAATGTACAATCAATTAATAGTAATTTTGTAGATACTCTTAAAAACAATACAGCTTTATACAATACTTAAACTGATATGTAGTTTATTTGTAGTTTTTTGAAGAAATTTTGTAGATGAAGAGAAAATTTTGTAGTCAACATTTTGTTTCAACATAGATTGTAGTTTAATTGTAGTATAAATGTGGTAACTTTGTAGATACCCTTAAAAACAGTACAACTTTATACAATACTAAAACTGATTTATAGTTTTTTTGTAGAAATTTTGTAGATGAGACCCATTTTTTATAATCAGATTTTTCCCATTCAATTGTAGCATGATTGGGATTTTGCATTCTCATCTACCACAATGGTATTAAATTCAAAATCTCTAAATCTGCCATAGTTATCCCAATTCCAATTAAATTGTAGCATGATTGCGATTTGGAAATGATTTCTTGTTGTTGTTGATGTTGTTTTGGATTTCTATATTGAGAGAAGAAAAGACGAAGAACAGATATATATGAGCGACAATTTGATAGAAGAAACGACGAAGAACAGATTTTATCAACTTTGAGTTGTTGAAACTCGAAAATTTGAATTCTACAATTTGAATTCAGTTCGTCGAATCTGTTAGTAGTTGAATCTTTCGTAATTTTTGTAGCTGTTCGTTCTTTTTTTTTCCGAGAATTTGAATTGTAGTTCTGGAGAAAAATACGCAGATGAGAAATCTCCTTTCCCTTTTTTAAAATTGAATTTAATGTAGAATCAATTAATACCAAGATTCTCTCCTTAATTTTAGCTCGTTTTTTAGGGAATATTCTGCCCTTTTAATACCTAATAGATGAATGATACAAAAATTGTAGGTAAAACGTGGATTGGGCGGGTAATTTACATACTATGCACATTTTTGATAATAAAGTTTCACATATGGTATAGATAGGAAAAAAGTCCAAATATTGATAAGTACTTGAAAAGACACTCCATTATAAGCCCAGAATGAGCCCACTTTTAAGTAAATCGCAAAGACTGCACAGGCAAACATTGGGCCTAATGAGGAACTAGTCTGGGGCCTTCTAATAATAAGCCCATCTTACTGCGTAGAGTCGATGACTTGTTGAAGACGAATCATCAATTCTTCCCTCTTTCTTCAAATTCAATCTTCCTCTCCAGCCCTAGCTCTCTCTCTCTCTCTCTGTCAACGAATTACCATGACGAAGCAGCAAGCCAACTGGTCTCCTTATGACAACAATGGCGGGTAATATTTCATTAATTACTATTGTTTCCTTTGTCCATGTCGGTGCTCATGTCCTATCTTTACCACTTTGCAGAACGTGTGTGGCAGTAGCAGGAGCAGATTACTGTGTAATTGCAGCAGATACTCGCATGTCCACCGGCTACAACATTCTTACTCGCGATTACTCCAAGATCATTAAACTGTACGTTATTTTTTTGTTGTTTAATTACTAGTTTTTTATTCCGTTGAGCTGGTTAATATTACGGAGTACGCTAATAATAGCTTATATACTGCATTATATATTTGATCGTTGGGTCAATGCATTGCAATCTCGAAAAATTAAGTTTGATTGGTAATTAGAAGCCTAGTTAGTTTAGTGTTTCTGGTAGAAAGTAAAAGTTATCATAAGCTTTGGAATAGGGGAGGACAGTAGTAGAAATTGGAGTGGCACGGAGCATGGCAAGTGGCTTGACCTTTTTTTCTATTAATTAGTGGCCTCAGAGCAACTGTCTGCCTTCTCTTTTTTTTTTCTTTATTTAAATACTTGGATAAAATGAAGTTATTTTGTGTTGGTAAACTATGAGTAAACTGTTAATACATAGTAAATATTTAGCAAAAAAATATTTAGCTTGCTCATAACATCAATGCTTCTGTGTTTTCCTTGAAAGAATCTTTGGTTCCTCTCCTGCCATAAGAATAGACACTCCCGGCCATCACCATCTTGTAGATTTCAGCTTTTACATTATTTCCTTTTGCATTTGCGATTGCCCAGTTGAGCTTATGACCCCATCCCATTTTTTACCTCTAGGGATGTTAATGTAAAGCTGTAAATAGGGGGCGGAGGGAGAGGTAGTTGCTAGCAGCTATAGGAAGTTGAGGTTGTTCAGCTTTCTCTTTTTGGGTTTTGTTTTGTTTGTACATTTTTTTCCCTGGTAAATAAAATGCATATTTACCAAAAAAAATATTTAGCAAAAAATCTATTTAAACTGCTAGCAAATTATTCAAATTGTTGTTGTTCCTGTATCAAGCGAATGAACCAAATTATCATATAAATTTTAAAAAAAAAAAGGATTAACAAAGAACCATCACAATTCAAGCCATACCTATTTACTTAACATTATAATAAAAAGAAAAGAAGAGAACTAATCCCATTTAGGTGACGCCAGACAATAACAGAAGGAGAGGAGGCTGGACCAAGGGGTGGGTGTGTGCTGGTTGGGAAAGGAGTAAGAGGGAGCACAGATAGATCAAAATGCAAATCTGGGTTGCATGTCTCTGTTTTGATGAATCATGGATGGACTATTTGCAGTTCTGTTTTAATTGTTTGCTTGACGAGGTTCATTCACTACTTAAAATAAAATTTACCAAGAGGCAATACCAAGTTCAAACTTGTGGCTTCTTTTGAGCCCACTTTATCTCTGCAACACGTTCGTCTTCTGTGTAAAATGTATTCGACCTTTAGTACGTAAACACTATATTCCCTTACTAACATGCATATAGTAAATCCTATTGAAAGCGGATTCAGAAACCCACTAGCCTATATGTGGCATGGGAGGGAGAATGCAGCTGTTTGCAATAAATTTTTCAAAGTGTGAACAATTAATTGCAATCACAAAATAAGAGAAAAATAATTTTATTAATCAATTGTCAATACAATTCTGTTTCTCCCTTGATTCTTCTCTCCTGATTATCTCCGTGATTCGAGGGCTAGAGCTTAGGGTGTGCATAATATGGTGAATACCGAATTACCGTATCGAAACCGACAATTTTCGTATATGGTATTCAGTATTTTGTTATTTGGTATGATATTTGGTTTATGTTTTTAAAATAATTTGGTATTAAGTATGGTTTGGTATTTAAAAAAATAATATCGAAATACCGATACCGTACCGAAATATATACTAAATTATACATTACAAATATTATTGATTAACATACTAAGTTACACAATACTTTTCTTTGGCATTCATGTTTAGGTTGGCAGTAAAGCCCATGTACTTCGTTAGGAAAATGGAGGAACAAGGTAGGATGTAGATTCTAATTCTTACTCTCGAGGTTGCCAAGCAGTTTAACGTAATATTTCAACGGTTGTGGGGTGTTTCTTACTCCGTTACTCTTGTATTGTTGTTGCATGTGTTGGATTAGTCCTTGTTGTATTCTCTAATTTCAACAATTAACTCTAAGCAAGTAACATGATATTTCTAGTGATTAAATGTATTCCTTTATGTACCTTTTTTTGTCTTAATTGATATTTGATGATTTTGGACAAAGATTTTGTCGTCAGATGAGAACATTTTCATTGAGTACTTTAATTAAGAATATTACAGTCTATGGCTCTATGCACTAGTTAATATTCAAGCCGAATAAATCGAGATACCGAACCGAATAAATCGAAATTGTAAGGAAAAAAGCCGAACCATACCGAATGTAATTAGATATGGTATTGATATAGCATTTTAAGAAACCGAATACCGAAAATACTGAACCGAAATGACTAAATAATGTATTGTACCGACCGACGAACACCCCTACTAGAGCAGCGTGTTTCTCAAATGTAATGATGCAGACCTTCTTGGGATGTATTTGATCTCCATGAAAGATGTCTCCATGAAAGGATGTGGTGTAGGTCTTCTCCAAGTATTTGATTCTCAAGTAGTATCCAACTGCATCTTGATCTCTTTGTGAATATCCCTTGAGTTTATGGGATTTTTGAGATGCTTCAAAAGGGAATTTGTGACCCATTTTATAGGTGTAAGGTAGGGTTTCAGGTAGAGTAGCTTCCAAGAAACCCTGATGGACTCCTAGTGTTTTAAGAGCAGGAAGAGGCTCGTCTTGTCGTGTCTTCAATTTAGGACTTAACCCAAATTTTGTATGGGTTCGATCCAAAGAGCAAAAGAGAGCTCGTTTATCAAACACCACAAATTTTTCGACAAGCTTCAAGTTTCAAGCGATCAAGTTCGAGTTCAAGAAATCAAGTTCAAGATCATGAACAAAATCATTGTAAGGTGTTCAAGGTCAAGATTATTTGTTCTTAACATAATCACTGTTCGTGGCAACCAACAAGGCGTTTGTCATGGATAAATCAAATCAAAATCAAGCTCAAAGACTCTTGAATTTATTCAGGTTGGAAAGAAGAATCAAAGGATTAATATAGATTGTAACACTCAAATTATTTGAAATAAAATACTACAATTGTTGCAATATTTTTCGGTCTTGATTATATTTTCTTAACGCAAATTTGTTGTCTACAAATTCTGGCATGCCTATTTTGAAGTTCAAAGAACGTCAAAATAGCTGCAAAGAACATTAACTCCAAATCAACTGCCACTAAGGCTGCTAATTCCAAGTTCTATGCTAATGTGGAAAGCATCCTTGATTTTACCTTTGAAAATTTTGGACCAGTTACAAGGAGCAAAGCAAGCTCTTTAGGACAACAAGCGCTCCAAGTGTCGTCCGCATCAGCCCCTGTTTTCGGATCTTCATCCTCAAAAGGAGGAAGATCCTCTACGAACGCACCTGAAGGAGGAGGCGATGTTGCTGAAAAGATTAAGAAAACTCTAGCTTTGCTTAACCTCTCCGAATCCATGAACTCTGTTGTGAAGGAAGATAATGATACTTCCAGTGATGGATCCTCCCCACTTACACTGCATAGCATGGGCCAATCGAGGATCAATCTCTGTGACAATCCATGTTACTCTTCATCGTCCATAATAATCATGCAAGCAATGGTGACGAACGCTTTATCTGTGAAGGAGCAATTGGCAAACTTGATAGAAGCAATTGTTGGCTTGACCAAGCGTATACAAAATTAAGATTCTAGAATTGACAAGTTAACGGATAGGCTGGGAATCTTGATGGAAGAAGAATCCATCCATGCACTTGGCAAGCTCCCAGAAGTTCCAGAGAGTGATTCTCCCCTGAGACAAGTAGCATCTGCTTAGGCTATCCCTGTCTCCTCTGAAAGGATGATTCCAATCGATCAACTAAAGGAGTTCATTGAAGGGACTATCAAAAATAAGTATGGAGTTGCTTCCAAATTTGTTGCAAACCTATGTTGCACGGACTCTCCAAAATGTTGCCGCACCCGTGTCGGATCCTTAAAAAATGCACTACTTTTGGAGGATTCGACACTCACTCGGCGATATTTTCGGATAGTCCGAGCAACATAGTCGCAAACAAATTGGCATGCTCACTGGGACCATAAATTTATCAAAATATGTTGACAATAAACAACAAATTTTTTGCAATTTTGATCTCTTTGTGAATTTCTCAAGAGTTTATGGGATTTTCGAGATGATCTTAACTTTCGAGATGTCTTTTCAAGGGAATATGTACCCCTTTTTTACAAGTATAATTTAGGGTTATGGTAGAGTAGCCTCCAAGCAACCTAATGGACTCCTAGGGTTTCAGGAGCAGGAAATGACTCGTCGTGTAGTTTCTTGAATTTGGGACTTAGCCCAAATTTCGTATGCTGATCCGTTAAAAGTTCGATGCATACAACTGCCCACTACTTCACGGTTTGTCGAAACTTGAAAACAAGACTTGAATTACCCGACCATTGCAACAGATAATTTTGAAACATGTGGTTTTGGATTTTCATGAGAAAGAGATGAAGGGCAGAATTGGTTCCACTAGGCGTGTCACTTTGTTTACAACTAAATTTTCGCAATTTTGATCTCTTTATGAATATCCCAAGAGTTTATGGGATTTTCGAGATGATCTCAATTTTCAAGATTTCTTTTAAGGGAATATGTACTCCTTTTTTTATAGGTGTAACTTACGATTATGGTAGAGTAGTCTCCAAGTTAGAGTTTCAGGTAGAGTAGCCTACAAACAACCTAATGGACTCCTAGGTTTCAGTAGCAGGAATGAACTCGTCTTGTAATGTCTTGAATTTAGGACTTAGCCTAAATTTCGTAGGCTGATATGATAAAATTTCGATGTCTACGGCAACAATGGTTGCACTTCTAGGATAATTAATAAAATTAGATATCCAGTCTCTGCCTATGAATTGTAGCACGATAGAATGAATGAAATGGGTATGCCATACATGTCATACTAACTGATTTCTCTCCTTCTATCTCTACACACAAACCTTTTTCTAATACATCAGCATTGTGTGTTAACTATCTGACTGTAGAGCGGATAAATGTGTGCTGGCGTCTTCAGGATTTCAAGCTGACGTGAGAGCTTTGCAAAAGGTTTTGGCAGCAAGGCATCTGGTAAAATACTGAAAACTTTTGCTAATCCTTTTTTCTTCAGACAGTTAGGTAGGGAGCATGTAAGCTGTCATCGTATTTACTTTCAGTGTGCTTCACTTGTTTGTGATCTTTTCATGTGGGAGCAGATGAACTTGTTGAGAACAACAGTATTGATTATTAGGTTGCATTATGTGCTTGCTTTATTATATGAAAAAAGGTTGCATTATGTGGTAGAAAGACCTCAATAGAGACCATAGTCTGATCTATAAGATTTAAATTTTTCTTTAGCCGGAGGAAATGATTGTGTCTAGTGTTTGCTTAATGCAGGATGTGGTTCATATGTAGGAGATTGTATAATTACATTAGAAAGTTTGGCTTACTTTTTAACAAAGAATTTGCCCCTAAGTGAGTGAATGAAAAATTAATTTTTGATCTAATTTGTATTGTATTTGGGTTTTTCAGGGATCATAAAAAGCGAATATTTAAAGTAAAAGACTACCAAGAAATAATAAAAACTAGTCCAATAACTGTAGAGCAGACAAGTACAGATTAAACTCTAAATACAATACAACAACAACATACCCAATCTTATCCCACACCGTGGGGTCTGGGGAGGGTAGTGTGTACGCAGACCTTACCCCTTCCTTGTGAGGATAGAGAGGCTGTTTCCAATAATAGTTTACTAATGCAATGAAATTCTCATATCAGGATCGTTGACACCACCTCCGGTCCTCCCCTTATATTTACATAACTTAGAAAAGCAATATTATTCACCATGGTAAACATTTTGCATGGAAGAATGGGACGAGGGGAGGAGTAATTTCGGAGCCACTTAATGTTGTCTAAATTTGCAAAGTAAAGGTGCAATCACTAGTAATTTACAATCCCCTATTAGTATTTACATTGTTAATGAGATATATCGGATATGACGTTCTGATGTTTGTTATTTGAAAATAGATCTACCAGCACCAGCACAATAAGCAGGTGAGCTGCCCAGCTATGGGCCAGCTGCTTTCAAACACGCTATACTACAAACGTTTCTTCCCATACTATTCTTTCAATGTTCTAGGTGGCCTTGACAATGAAGGTAATCGGTTATCGGTGGAAATGTTGTCTTCAGGTTATTTATTTGCAGTCTTTGCTGGTAAGAAGCTTATAGAATATCATTCGTAAATCTTGTAGGAAAGGGATGTGTCTTCACATATGATGCTGTTGGATCATATGAGAGGGTTGGCTACAGCTCTCAAGGTTCTGGTTCAACTCTGATCATGCCTTTCCTGGACAACCAACTGAAGTCTCCCAGCCCTCTCCTGCTGCCTGCCAAGGTTTGGTCCATACTTTAATCTATTTAAATTTTCTCACATAGATGAAGCATTGGAGATTCTCCTAAAAAATGAGGAGAAAGATAAAAACATGCTGTCTTTCTAATGAAGATTCCATGACCTCCGCAGGATGCTGTTACTCCACTTTCTGAATCAGAAGCCATTGATTTAGTTAAGACATGTTTCGCTTCAGCAACAGAAAGGGATATATACACTGTAAGTCATTTATATGATGCCTTTTAGGCAATCTGGTGTAGAATTCAAATTCGTTTACTTCTTGGACCTTTGGTTCATTAAGCACAACCAAACTTCCAATTGCCTTTCCCTTTTTCTCCCCTCTCCTCCAGCCCCTACTTTGGCTCTGCTTTACATATTTTACAAATACCCATTATGTGAGGTGAAATGTTTAGGTGGTCTTTTCCTATATACATAGTTGACGGGAGAAACTTAGTTTCACATGATTAGGAAAAAGCTTTCACTATCAACCATGTTACTCGGACTCTTCAAAATGTTGTTGGGTGCATGTCGGATCCTCCAAATTTAGTGCATTTTTGAAGGATCCGACACAAGTGCGGCAGCAGTTTTGGAGAGTCCGAGCAACATAGACTATCAGCCTATGTTTCTGAATATTTTGCTCTGCTTAATTGTAGGGTGACAGGCTGGAGATAGTCGTACTAAATGCTGATGGCATTCGTAGGGAAGAAATGGATCTGAGGAAAGATTAATTTCTTGTGTCTTGTTCCTGAATTTCTTGTTTCATTTAGCTTGTAAGGCAAGATCGCGTGTAGACAGTTAACTCCACCAGATATTTCTGTAGATCATTGCCTATCAGTTGTTAATTTTTGATCATCAAGGATTGTAATGAACTGAATTTCGTATTACAAAATATTTTGCTAAATTATAAAAAGACTGGCAGTTTAAACTAGTAATTTTAAAAAGGAGGTAAGAGGTTCAGAGGAGTTGGTGGGATTCGTTGTCAGCTTCTCCTACCAAGTGGTGTCCTTGGGAAACTATCTGTGGGGCTTCTTCCAAAGTGGATTTTTATTTATCTGGTAAGCTTTCCTAAGAAAGGAAACATTTTGGCTCAAATTGGTGTGTACAGTGGACAGCTTTGTGATCAAAATGGTGGTTCTGTTTCTTTAAATTATTATGAAAGGCTCAAATCAGCATCTTCTAACATTTGGCTAACGTCTCTTTCAAAATGATGATGATATATATATATATATATATATATATATATATATATGCAAGTGTATGGAAACTAGTGACTGGACGCTGATCACACACAATGAATCAGGTTATGGTTTAGTGATGTTTATATTTGGCTCTTTTTTGTCGTGAACTGGTTGCTTGCATGTACCTTACAAGTTTTAAGGGATGATTGGTAAGCTCAATCTTTCTTTTCTGTCCCACTAATTTGGCTGGAATAAAGCAGTTAATACTTTTTCTCTTAGAACATTAATGACCTTTCTTCAGATTTTAACTAGAGTCAAGACTCAACTTCAACCAAATATTGTCCGGGTGCGTACTTTTTGTCCATGAAATGCTATTTTTTCTTTTAAAAATTAACCTTTCTTCTGATGCCTTTGTTGGAGCATATTGCCAGCTTTTGTGATGTTGAAATAACTATACTAGAAAAGAGAGATGACCTGGAATTAGGCTTGGATTGAGACCCAAAATGATCTTTCTCCACAAATAGCACTATGTAAAGCCCACACTTATCCTAATCAAAACGGTGGTATCCTACATCTAAAGTGCAACTTTTTACGGAAAAGGTTCGCATGCTAATGCTGTTGTAGTTTGACCTCATTTGGTTAAAACCTCTCTTCAATATATTTATTTGATGAATGGAAACAAAGTGGCATTTTCGAATATACTTCATGTTTTTCTCATGGATTTATGTTGCCCCACTAGCCACTAGTTATATTTTATTAAAAGCACGATCATGGATTTCTGCTTGTCACAATTTGGACCACTTTAGGTTCCTTTTATAGAAACTTTAGAGCTCATACAATGGGGTATAGGTAATAGGACAAGTGTCAGCCTCAGACGCTATAAAGTACTTCATTTAATATATCCAACGGTAGTTTGGCTTACCAGCACACCTATAACACCCCCCCCCCCTCCCTGGCTGAGATCTCTTATTATTTACGGAGTACTAAATTTTTCCTTTATCCATGTAAGTTTTGCTGTCCTTTCCATGTGTACAAAGAGTACAAAGCGCCTTTAGCATTATTTAATTCTTTTACCTTATTTGATTAAAACATCTAATTTAAGTTGGTTATGGAAATTAGTCTTTTGGCTAGTTTCAACTTTCAACCCAAAACAAACTTGGTTTTTCCTTCCCCCCCAACCCCCACCGCCAAGATTTTAATGATTCCTTTTTCTTTCAAAAAGACCACACCAAAATCAATACCAAAATAAAATCTAGAAGCCGTCTACTATTTGAAGGATCTCAGTCGTTATAATTTCCAATTCCTTGTAGAAAAGGAAATTTGTAGGAGTCAGAGTAAAATTTAGTGCTACTATTAATAGTTCATGCAAGTATTACGAAGCTGTCTGCTTTTGCCAAGTGGTGAAAAGGTTTGTGGAAATTAAGATGGCGAGTTTGTCAAGCATTCCTTCAGCCTCGTCAATGTTCCAGGCCTACGCCTCAATGACTGCTTCAATTACCCTTTTTAAGACAATGCTGAACCAAGTGGTACCCCGCCAAGTCCAGCACTATATTGTCTCCAAACTTCGCAGTTATTATCGTCCTCATTCATCAAACATAACTCTGGTTATAGGAGAAAAAGATGGCATAGCTATCAACGAAGTCTATAATGCTGCTGAAATTTACTTGTCAGCCAAATCCAGCCCTGAATTTCAACGTTTCAGAGTTAGCAAAATACCCAAAGACCCAAAAGTGAACGTAAAATTCGGCAATTGTGGAAAAATTACTGATTCTTTTGAAGGGATTCAATTGGTCTGGAGATACGTTCACGAAGCTGGCTCAAAGAACTCCTCACAATACGGTGATTCTGGTCGTGGTAATTTTGCTTCTGAGAAACGTAGTTACTTTGAGCTAAGCTTTAAAAAGCAACACAAGGAAAAAATCGTGAATTGTTACATCCCTTTTGTACTTGAAAAAGCCAAAGTCATGTCTGATGAGAAAAAGGTTGTCAAGTTGAATTCTCTAGCTACTTGTAGTTCTATACTTTGGGATTCCGTCAACCTTGAGCACCCTTCAACTTTTGAGACACTAGCATTAGAACCAGCACTGAAGAAAGCCATAATAGAGGATCTTGATAGGTTTTTAAACAGGAAAGAATTTTACAGGAGAGTAGGAAAAGCTTGGAAAAGAGGATATTTATTGTATGGACCACCAGGGACAGGGAAATCAAGTTTGATTGCAGCAATAGCTAATTATCTAAAATTTGACATTTATGATTTAGACTTGTCTCATATAAGGCGAGACTCGGATTTGAGAAAGTTGCTGTTGAGCACCAAGAATAGGTCTATAATTGTCATTGAAGACATTGATTGCAGCGTTGATCTGCCTGAGAGAACTCAAAATCGCACTAAGGATGCTGAATATGGTCGTTCACGAGATCGTGAGGTTAGTTTCCTCGTCACTCAAATTCCTTCCTTTTTTTTATAACGTGGTATCTGCGCACCTTGACTAATTCCACGGGAATTCCTTCCTTATATTTGAATCACGTAATCTAGTGTTGATTAACTATATTATCCTTCATATTGTACTTGTAGTACTAATTATCATGAATATACGTGCATTGAGACTAGACTACTACGTCATATGTATGTGTGTGGACTGTGCAGAGTATTGAGAGAGAGAGAGTAGCAAGGGTAAAATTACTTAATTTTTCTTGTATGAATTTGAATTTAGATTCTTCCAACTTTCTGAAATAAAATTTATAAATTTGGAAAATTAAATTATAAGGCACTATTTTAGTAATTCAAAAATTTATAAAATATCATATAAGATGGAGTAATTGGCACGCACCTGAAGATTTTGGTAATATTATAACTGGCTTATTAAGGTGGCTTTTGTGGATATATAATAGTCACAACAATGCTCAAGCACAAGTGGCCTTTTTTGGAATCAACTTGTGTACCACTAATGCCAAAGGCCCTTTCATCTTGGACAAATTTCAAAATGCCTACCATTAGGACAAAATATGATAAGGCAAACTGTTTTGTTAGTTAAGCCTGCTTAGTCTTTTTTGTCGAACAGGGGTGCAACGTTATAATACTTATCCTGTCCTTCTGTTTGAAGGACATCTTTTGTCCTTGTCTTGTAATCTTTGGAGATAAGGCCACATTCCTGTCTATCATTTCAAGATAGTACAACACTCTCAGTTAAACTGGGAATTAATTAAAAAAATAAAAATAAAATAGTCCCTCATTTGTGTTGACTTGTTAAAAATGGCAGCGCGGTGCACGAATCATCATGTATTTATGTAGGGGTAGGGAAGAACTGCACCTTAAGGGGTATGATATAGGCAGTCTACCCTGATGCAAGTACCAATAACTGATTCCACGGCTCGAACCTGTGGCTTATAGGTCTGTGTTGACACCTTTTTTTTCCCCTCCTTTTACAGCTTACACTTGGTGGATTATTAAACTTCATAGACGGGCTATGGTCAAGCTGTGTAGATGAGCGGGTTATTATATTTACCACAAATCACAAAGAGAGGCTTGATCCAGCTCTGTTGCGACCTGGACGAATGGACATGCACGTCCATATGTCGTACCTAACAAGTGAAAGTTTTAAGGTCTTGGCCTCTAATTATCTGGAAATTCACGATCCTCATCAGGGTTATTTTCAAGAAATACAAGAGTTGATTGAAGGTGTTCAAGTTACCCCTGCAGAGGTTGCTGAGGAACTTATGAAGAGTGAAGATGCCGATGTTTGCCTTGGAGGTCTTGTCAATTTTCTTAAGAGAAAAAGGATTTGTAATAATATTACTGAAGAGGTGGAGATCAAGGACAATAATACTACTCCTACTGATGAAGGGGTACAACTTCCGCAAGTAAAAAGGAGAAAACCAGCTTAGAGTATATATAGCATAATTCAATTTATTCCTAAAGTAGAAAGATTAATTTGTGAGTGAGTTTAAGCCTTTGGTTATGCCGCAGAAGATTTTGCTTTTACTTTTTCTTGTTGGTATTCGATTGAATGGTTATGTGCAAATAGTGTATAATTGGTCAAAGTAAAGACAAAGTAAATAGGGATTTTCATACTACGAAGAAAAATAGGATTGAAATCTTCGGGCGTTAACTTGGAAAAAAGTTGCCATTTTCACACTATGTTGGAAAATTGATTCACTGGTTCACATGGCATGGATCATGATGTATAGCTTTATGGCAATCCCCAACTTAATCGAAGACTGTCGAAAATTGGCATTATCGAAAGTATTTTAATTGGCTTCTCAGTTAGGTTTAAAAAGAACCATTATTACAGAGTGGCAAGAGTACAAGTGTCAAATTATTGGTACAACGTTATTAATTATTAAATGAACAATCAAATGTATGCCATATGACATTGTGTTCGACAATTGCCAAACACTTGTCCTTATCGAAAAGAGTCGCAAACACAAATTTTAATAACTGGGGGCTTAAAGTAAACTGCCACGTGTAATTGGGACCGGATGTTTGGTAGAAGTGAAGTGTTTGTGAGTATTCTATTTATAAGAAAAGTTTACATGTTTTTTTATTTTTTTTTTTTTTTATTTTTTTTTTTTTTTTATAATTTTATAGGATTGTGCATTCACGTGCTTTGTTTTACAAAGCTGTTGATCTTTAAAAATAGCAGGGGATTCTTTTTTGAAAAAATTCGAAACAAACAAAATTAAATCATATAATTTTCTTAACATGTTTATTGTTTTTCAAGTACTTTCCAAAAAGCATTTGAAAACTTTTCTTCGAAAAATATTGTGTCTAATCTTCGCTAACTTTGAGAATATGGAGTGCCGGTTAGAAAGAAAAAAATAAAAAAAAATTAACTTAAATAGTCATTCACCTAAAATAATAGTCGAAACATACATATAATATATAACATTAATACAATAAATGGATATTGGCTAAGAGATATAACTATTTTTGGCCGAGTTCAACTCTCTAACTTCCCCAAGAAATAAACACCAAATTAAAAAAAGATTATGGTAAAGAATATCCAGCTAACTTAGAGCCCGTTTGGACATAAGAAATTTTTCACTTTCTTTTGATCTTTTACTTTTTTTCGAGGTCAGCGTTTGATCATAAAATTTTCAATTTTCACTTGAAAATGCATTTTGAAATTTTTCGAAAATATGAAAAACTCCAAAAGGCTGTTTTTCAAAATTTTCGCTCAGATCACTCACAAAACTTAAAAAGAACCCAAAATTAAATTTATGTCCAAATACAACTCTAATTTTCAAATACCATTTTCACTTGAATTTTTTTTTCCACTTTTTTTTTTTGAAATTTTACAATGTCCAAACGCCCACTTAGTTCCTTAATACCTAAGATTGTAAAAGTGTGTTTAAAAAAAAATAGCTCTTGTCACTATGATCTTATTCCATTAAGTCAAGGAAAGTTGCTTTTGATTTTCTTATAGTTATTCGCAAAGTAACGAAACTTCTTCATCTTCATTGAAATTGTGTCTTAATCCTTTTCTCTTCCTTCCCGATTGATGTCCTTATAATCTAATGATTTAGTCACAAAAGAAGAAAATAAAAAAGAAGGGTCAAATTGTATGATCAACCAAGAATGCACTAAGGATTCTCTATGCGTGGTGCCCAAGTACAAATAGAGGTACAATTCCAATATAGAAAGCCCACATTTCTTATCATACAACTACCACTAAAAATAAAATTTAATTTATAACCATATAAAATTAAATTACTTACTTGATTTGGATAAACAGTAATCTGATCAAACCCATTACAGCTAAGATCTACCCATATATTCGTGGCGACCAAGTTCGCTAGTATATCGTTCAATAGCTGTTGAATCCTCAACTTCCGCGTATAAATACACAACCTATGACTACAACTCTCCCTATCTTTTATCATAACTGAGTTCAATAAACCTTCTGTTCCCCGAGTCACAACACAACACCGAGTCCACCAAAAATGTACGACGTCTCAAAAATGCAGAACACAGCATCAACCTTATTCTCGGCGTACGCTTCTTTAGCGGCGTCTATGATGCTTGTTCGCACTATGGCTAACGATCTCATCCCTAAATCTCTCCTCACTTACATCCAATCAGCTATCAGTTATCTCTTCACTCCGCTTTCCAGCCAGCTCACTATCATCGTCGACGAACAGTGTGGTATGACCAGAAACCAAGTGTACGAAGCCGCCGAAATTTATCTCCGTACAAAGATCGGCCCAAACGCTGACCGAGTCCGGGCCCACAAAACCCCTAAACAGAAAAACATCAACGTTAGCATAGAGAAGGATGAAGAGATCACTGATGTATACGGCGTCGTACAGTTGAAATGGAAATTGGTTTCTGTTGAGCCTCAAGACCGAAGTTATACCCCAGAGAAAAGATTCTTTGAGCTCAGTTTTAATAAGAAGTTTAAAGAAAGTGTGTTGAATGAGTATTTACCTTTTGTGTTGACTAAGGCTAAGGAAATTCAAGATAATGATAGGGCTGTAAAATTGTATACAAGGGATTGTCCTTGTGGTAGTGATGATGATGGGTATGGGTATGGAGGTGGGGGTGGTGGGGTTTGGGGTTCAATAAACTTGGACCATCCTGCTACTTTTGATACTTTGGCTATGGAACCTGATATGAAAAAGATGATAATTGAAGATCTTGATAGATTTGTGAAAAGGAGAGATTTTTATAAGAAAGTTGGTAAGGCTTGGAAAAGAGGGTATCTTTTATATGGACCTCCAGGAACTGGGAAATCTAGCTTGATTGCTGCCATGGCCAATTACTTGAAGTTTGATATTTATGATTTGGAACTTACCAGTTTGTATTCTAACTCGGAATTAAGAAGGATTTTGATCTCCACCTCGAACCGATCTATTATTGTGATTGAAGATATTGATTGTAGTGTGGAAATGCACGATCGAAATCTTGGGCATCAACCCGCTGACACTAAGGTCTGATTTCATTTCCCCTTTATCTTTTTATTTTTTTGAAATGTTAAATAGTATTTTTTTCGTCCTAATTTATATGATGTGGTTTGACGGTTAACACAGAGTTTGAGAAAGAAAGAAAGATTTTGAAGCTTGTGGTTTGAAATATGGTTGTACATGTTTGTGTGACTATAAATTAAATTATTTTTTGACAGACTAGATTTATGTGACGAAGGGAGTATTTATGTAATCTAGTGTTTTATTTGTTAAATTTATGAGATGAGTCAATTTCTCAATGTTGATTTGTGTTTTTACTGCAGTTAACGTTATCTGGTTTGTTGAACTTCATTGATGGATTGTGGTCCAATTGTGGGGACGAAAGAATTATTGTATTCACAACCAACCGTAAGGAGAAATTAGATCCAGCACTATTGAGACCTGGTCGAATGGATATGCATATTCATATGTCCTATTGTACTAATCAGAGTTTCAAGATTCTGGCTTTTAACTACCTAGGCATCCGTGACCATAGACTATTCGAGGAAATTGAAGGCCTAATCAAGAATGTAGAGGCAACCCCTGCAGAAATTGCAGAGGAACTCATGAGAAGTGAGGATGCTGATGTTGCTCTTGAGGGAGTGGTTAATTTGCTCAAGCGAAAAGCCGATGAAGCCAATCGAATCAAGGACGAGAAGAGTCCGAGCACCCCAGAAGTCGACGAGAAGGACGAGATTGAGGAAGAAAAGGTTGATGTAGGTGAAATTCAAGAAGCTAAAAGATTGAGAACTGAAATGTTGGTACATACTTTGAGAAACCAAAGGAGAGGAAGAATGAGAATTGGAAGACCGAACAGAGGAAGAAGAGGGCGTTGGTGAGGGAAAATGATTTGAATGGTATAGGTACTATACTTCTGCTATTTCGTGATGCTTAATGTGTAAAAAGATGCACTTCATTTTTCTTGTTTTTGATCAAATAGAAGTGCACGGTAATGAGTAAATAAACTAATTGCAATGCAGAGGGGATTGGGGGGCTTTCGGTTATGTACTACTGTATGAATCTAATATTATTACTCCTAGTACCGTATTAGCATTTTATGGATCAATTGTAGTACATATGTTTTTCACTGAAGGGAGCCTCGGAGCAACGATAAAATTGTTTCCATAAAATCCATAGGTCACGAATTCAAGCCGTAAAATTAACCTTTGATGCTTGCGTCAATTTATATTGACCCTCATCCGGACCCTGTGTTAATACGGGTTACTTTATGCATCGGACTGCTCTAACGACTTTCTGTTGGGTCGCAGGATAAATAGCTAACTCTAATAAGGGTATATCTCATGGCTGCTTTTGAATTGCCCCAAGACTAGAGATGGCAATTGTGGCGGGGCAGGGCAGGGCAAGCTTTGACCCACTAAAATTTTGATCCGCCCTGCCCTGTCCTGTTTAGCCTTTTTCCTAATTTTTGCCCTGCCCCGCCCCGTTTAGATTCTCATTCAATTTTTTTTTTCTCTTTATTATTTATTTATTTAAAATAGACATGTAAGTAAAAATATTTTATTGACATGAAATATTTTCTTTGTACCAGTTGAATAAAATATCATTTTTATCAATATTATAGTATAGTCTATTAAAGAGTTAATCCCCTTAAATTAATGCTTCAGCTCAAGTAAATGCTACTGTTTTGGAACTGTTTGTTTCCTTCCATTATCATATTGGAATCTCTGTTTCTCATTTAATCTATATATACTCCTAGTGGATCTTTTCAGAAATCAAATTCTTTTTATAATCTTATTATTAACAGTTTAGCTTATGTTGATTTTAAGCTAATGGCCAATAGCCAGACGAATACTGGACAAAGTCAATATATTCAATATTTTTCTTCAATCTAAGTCAAATCAAATTTGTAGCCTGTTTGGCCAAGCTGCAAAAATTAGCTTATTTTAAGAAGTGCTTTTTTTCAAAAGTGTTTTTTTTCCAAAAGTACTTTTGGTGAGAAACAATTTGTGTTTGGCTAATTAGTTTGAAAAGCACTTCTGAGCAGCAATTAGTGTTTGGCCAAGCTTTAAAAAACTGCTTCTAAGTGTATTTTTCTCAAAAGTGCTTCTCAAAAAAGTGCTTTTGGAGAGAAGCTATTTTTTTCTGCTTCTCCAAAACTGCTTCTGTTTCTCATCAAAAGCATTTTTTTTTCCTTCCAAAAGCTTGGCCAAACACCTCAATTTTTGGCCAAAAGTGCTTTTGGCAAAAAAAAACCACTTTTGGTCAAAAAAAAGCTTGGCCAAACAGACTATTGAACGTTAAAAAGAAATGCTTCTTTGCTAGTTCCATTAGACTGTGAAAGTAGCACAAGTAAATAATGGTAAATCTGGAATGTAAAGAGAATGAAGGACAACCTATTTGCTCCATATCTTCCCCTGCCCTCCCTAACCCATCATTTTTTTTTTCAAAAATAATATTTTGCCCCGTACCGCCCTGCCCTGCCCCGCCCCGCCCTATTTAGATCTTCCTCTGCCCCGCCCTACCTTGCTTCGCCCCAATTGCCATCCCTACGGCCAAGACAAATAATTTATAGAATTGGGGTTTAGTTGACAAGGATCTTCCTCGAGTCATTCAAATATTTATTCTACTTCTGATTTTTTGAGATTCAGATTAAGTGAACTTTGAACATTCTATTATGTATGTTTCACCATTTTAAATGGTATTGCAAGTTATCATGTAGCTTCACTATAAAAGATGGTAATAAATTAACTTAATCAAATTTACATAACAAAAATCCAGTAAAAATCCCACAAGTGGGGTCTGGGGAGGGTATAATGTATGCAGACCTTACCCCCTACTCCGGAGGAGTAGAGAAGTTGTTTTCAAAAGACCCACGACTCAAGAAGAAGAAAATAAACAATAGACAATAGACCAGTGACATCAACAGAAACTAGAAAAATAAAATAATATCAGCATCGTAAAAAACAGAAAATAAATGTAAAAGCAATAACAATAAAGCAGTACTAATGCCATAAAAAATAGTGTGGAAGCTACATAAACCACTAACAACCCAAGGCGAAACATTATCGGCCTAGTCCCGCCCCGAAAAAGACATAGAAAAATACTCGACTCCCTCCTAGTTTTAATTTAATTTTAAAAATTCGTTTAATTTACATCCGTTAAACAAATCGGACCCCAAGACTATTCATCAAATTCAATTTTAAAAATTAGTTTAATTAACATCCGATAATCAGATTCAGACCCCAAGACTATTACTTAAAGGTTTTAGGACCCAAATGGTCCATGTCAGCCAATTATGGGTGATTGACTACAACGACGGGGCTGGTCTTTAAATATTACTATTTGTTTTTATGTGTTTTAAAAATGACAGGGATTTTTCATTCGGATGGTTAGATTTTGTGCTATATTTACCCTATCTTTTTTTTTGGTTAAAAGGGTGGATATTTATATAACTACTAGACAAAAGGTACATTACATAGTACTGTCATTGCTGAGGTACTGTAGTTCCCACATCAGCGCGATGTTTTGAGATACAGTTTCAATATTACATACCAAAAAATTCCTAACAACTTCAGTTCCTAGGATGTCTGCGCAAAATACATCATTTGCAAACATTGGAGGAACTGCTAGTAAGCTGGATCTACCCAAAAAATTGGCTTTGCTGCTTCTTTTGCCATTGCGTCTGCCACCCTATTCTGCTCCCGGTACGTGTGCCTCACCACGACCCTGTCCATCCTTTGCATTAACAACCTACATTCACAAATTATAGGATCATATGTTAGGTTACCTGTAAGTAATATTTGTATTATTTCTGCCGAATCAGTGTTGATGTCTAAAGGGACCCAAGCATTTTGTTCAGCAAGCTGCAGTCCATTTAGGAGGGCTTTCAATTCAGCCAAAGTGTTGGTTGTATGTGGTATATTCTCCATATACCCCATAATCCAATCCCCGTTATGGTTTCTGAATACTCCACCTATTCCTCATATGCCTGGGTTACCCCTTGCGGCCCCATCTTATTCAGCTTAAAGAAACCTCTTCTGGGGGGCTCCTATTTTGCAGTGATTTGGAATGTTTTTTTGATGGTTGTATTTTTTACCAACATAAAGTATTCAATTGCTTTAGAGATGGTGTTGGTAATGCTGATTTTATCTTTTTTATTGTTGAACAAGTTGTGGTTTCTGCATAGCCAGATATGTCAGAAACAGAAGGGGAGGATGTTTTCCCAAGGAATGTGATCATTAAAAGGTGTGTTTCTAAGCTTGTTCCAAGTTAAAGGCCATTGTTGAGATGAAAAGATGGGATTTTGTTGCCTACTCTCAATAGAGGTCTTGGATAGCAATTCTTGCCAGAACTGGAATGCATTAATGCATTCAAAGAAGATGTGGTCGCTTATTTCTTCAAAACTTTGGCAGAAGCAGCATTGTGGGTTACAGTTAACCCCAACTCTGTGAAGGTAGCCTCCAGTAGGTAACCTTTTGTGGGTAAGGAGCCAGATGAAGTTCTTGATTTTGTTGGGTGCTTGTAATTTCCAGATCCAATTAAAGTTCCCTTCCTCCATTTCAACATTGTTTTTGGTTTTGCTAAGGAAAGTGTAGGCAGAGCTGTTGGTGAAGGACCCACTAGGAGTTAGTCCCCAGATTAGCTTGTCTTCCTTGGTAGGGTTTAGAGGAATGAAGACAAAATTGATCATGTTAGAGATACTTGGGGGCAAATCCATAGAGATGGGGGAGAGATCCCAATTTCCTGAGTTGTAGACAGTGTCTACTTTGGCAATTATGTCATTTTGAGTAAGAGGGCCTTATATCATGTCCCTGATGGCTGGTGATTGGGGATCCAAGCATCGTTCAAGAAGCTAACCCTGTTTCCCTTGTGGACCACCCATCTGCTAGCCTTCCTGCAAGTATCCCAGCCCTTGAGGATGCATTGCCATGTGGAAGATTTAGGGGATCTAAGGGTTCTAGGTGTATGGTTCCAATTACAGTGCTTAGATATGAGAACTCTAGCCCATAAGCTTGATGTGTTGTGACAAATCCTTCAGGCTAGATTTGCAAGGGTTGCTTTATTTTTCAATTCATCTTTTTGGAGCCCTAGCCCTCCATTGGCCTTCTGTTTTGTAACCCTGTCCCAATTTATTAGGTGCATTTTTTTCCTATTTGGTGTGGTGCCCCAAATAAAATTTCTTTGAATTCTGTCAATTTTCTTGGTGATTTTTATGGGCATATTTACTCTATCAATATTATACATAACTATTCTTGGTATAATATTTTTTTCTTACTAACCAAACATCGAAAAATAAGTAATTAATTACGTTCTAAGAAAATATTTTCCTTCGTAGCAAATACACCCTAATTCACTATCAGCACTGAGAGAACAAGATTTAGGTTGTGTTAGAATAGGCCAGTGGGTATAGGCTAATGTTAGACCCATTATATTGGGCCATATGTTGTAATTTATCCGGGTAGCCAAGTTTAGAGTATCATAGAGTGTTAAGTTCCGGGTCATATAAATACATTGGGCCCAGTCTTCAATTAGACAGAACATTTTATATTTTCTCTTCTGATATAGAAAGCATCTCAAAGTTTTCTCTCAAACCAAACATGAACCCTAAATTTCATTCTTCGGATTCCACATAATTTCTACATGTTTACATGGTATCAGAGCGTAGATTCTGGTGAATCTCTCTCCCCGCTTTCGATTGATCCTACCCTTGATGATTTTAGTTGACATTTTCTAATCGCGACAGTGATCTCTGCATCTGTGATTTTAGGGTCTCTGCCAAATCTGAAGTGTTTCTTCCGATTTCTATCTATTGAGGCTATTTGTGGTTTGGTTCTGAAAAGCAAAACACCAATTTTGGAGGATTTCGTGGATTCTTTTCAAATTAGGGATTTTCCGTCCAGCTAGGGGTTCCTCGGAGCTTCGATTGGTAAATCTGTGACCTATTTTGAAGGCAATTCTCTTTTCGGTTGCAAAAGAGGGGGTAATCTCGTTCCTTCTGACAAATCTTCTTGCATGCCTATTGTTTTGTGTTGATTTTCATTCACTTGCTTTAAAAATGCCAAACGAGACTTCTGTACCTTCTACTCCTGTACCTACTCGCGTACCTTCTACTGTCTCTCGTGAGCCTCCTGTTTCTCGCACCATATTTCATGAGAATGACTATACTCACCCTTGTCATCCTCTGTATGTTCATCCATCAGATGTGTTAGCAACTTCTCTTGTTTCTACTCCGTTTGATGAAAGTGGTTATGGTAGTTAGAGAAAGAATGTCCTAGTTGCCTTGTCGATTAGGAACAAACTTGATTTTATCAATGGGAATTTTGTGAGACCTCCAGATGGTTCTCTTCTTTTCAGACAATGGCAGTGATGTAATGATTTGGTTGTCTCCTGGTTGACAAATTCCTTATCTAAGTAAATATCTCGAAGTGTAGAGTATTATGAATATGCTAAAGATATATGGTCAGAATTGGAAGAGAGATATGGAAAGGCAGATGGTGCTAGGGTATTTGAATTTAAAAAGGAAATAGCTCACATTTCCCAGGGTTCCTTAGACATAGAATCTTACTTTAACAAAATTAAGCAATTGTGGGATGGGATAACATATTATCGAGTGAGGGTTTGTACTTGTGGGGGTAAGGCTACTGAAGATGAGGAACATAAAGTATATCAATTCCTCATGGGACTCAATGACACTTATATGCAAATTAGGAGAAACATATTAATGATGAAGCCTCTCCCTTCTATTGGAAACACCTACAACATCCTTTTGTCTGATGAAAAGCAGAGACAAGTCTCCTTTGCATCTCATTTTTCAACTACTTCTGCTTCATTCAATGCTGGCACATCCAAACCACATTTACCTTCCAAGGTTTCTTTTGAAACTCCTAGACCTATTATCACTTGCAAGTATTCAAGAAACCTGGGCACACCATAGAAAAGTGTTATAAACTACATGGTTTTCCTCCAAACTTCAAGTTCAACAAAGGACCTCCTCCTCCTCGCAGAACTGCTGCTCATGTTGAGACTACTAAACCTAATAATTCACCTGCTCATGGTTATTCTGGTACTACTGATGGTTTTGGTGGTACTGATATTTGTGCTATGCCTGGTGATCAGTTGATGAGTGCAAAATCGATGTATAAAACGTAGGCTTGCTAGTCAAGGATAGTATAGTATTAAATCATCTCCACATGAATTGGTTTCAATAATGTTCTAATAAATCTTCAGCTCAATACTATCCAGGATAATAAACCTTTTGATTGACGTTATTATCAACTACTAATAAAACTAAGATTATCAATCGTAGAAACTAATGATACCCTAATGATTAGTAACAACGATGGAATATCAGTGCGAGTAGTAAGGGTTGTGACAAGATATGTGATCAACTATTGTTCTGGCTAACTCTGTGTTAAATTCATTCTTAACTTCTATTGATTCCTTCGATTCAATAGATGATTAATTTACTTCACGGATTTAAATTTTTCTTCCGAATAAATGTGATTCCTTTAATTAGCCTAATAGCAGGTCCTATGAACATATGCACTAAAGTAGTGAATGAATGCTCTTTCAAAGAACACCTCTCGGTTATTCTTCTAAACTGGGTTAATTGATAACTCTCTCAGCTCTTTCGATTACCTAGAATAGGCGTAAAATCAACCCAAATAAGATTTCACAACGCAAATAACAGCAACACTTCTCTTTCGATTAAAGTAAGACTACAATGAGCTTTACAATTCAATTAATAACACATTCACTGAATTCGAGCAATTAACATAGAGTAAAACCCAAAACGATAGTCAATTCACAACATCCGTCAATAACCCTAAGGTGTATTACTTCATAACGGAGAAAATATTCATAGCAAGAGTATTAGAAGAACAAAAAGACATTACAATTTCCAAATTTAAACAAACTTCCGTATTGAGTGAATTGGATCAAGTATTTTGCTTTTCCGTTGCTTCCTTCCTTCTTCCTCTCACAAAAGTTGCTCTAAAAATCCAAGATACCCTCTTTTTAGACGATCAGGTGACCGCGCATATGGCTGTGCACTTTGGTCAGTATTCTGCTTATCATGCACGCCCAGTGCGCGGCCGCGCACGCGGGTGGTCTCTTGCTCACTTCTTCGTTCTTCTTGTTGAGTGCACTATTATCCGTTGATCCTCGAACACAATCCCAACTTACTCCATGGTCTTTTACTCAGACTTCAAAGCTCTATAATTGCTTGAATGAGCTCCATAACCTCATTCTAACTTGGAATTACTCCTCCGAAGCATAAAGTACACACCTAGTGCAAATTAATACCATTTAAAGCTCAAACATTAGTAAAGTGCAGCGAATTAGAGTGCAATTAGTGGACAAAATACGCAATTATAGCATACCATCAACACCCCACACTTAAACCATTGCTCGTCTCTGAGCAATCCAATTACACTTCACCTAAATACGCCACTTTTCAACAACACTCAAGACTCATCACACCAAAACTCTTTAAAACATATTAAGTACAATATCGTGCCATCTTAACCTCAAAGTTTGACTCAACATCACCACGCATTATCTATAACCAGCTCACTTTCTCTAACATAGAGGTCAAGAATTACCTTTCCTTCAAGAATCAAGCGCCCTCACACAACAATAAAGAGTAGTTCCATACACCACAACAATAAAGAGTAGTTCCATACACCATAAAATTTAAGAAACAATTAGGAACTCAAGCTAGAAAAAATTCACTCACTCTCAGAAACAACATTCATATGCCACAAAAGATGAACCATAGGCTTTCCCGTAGTGTACTACTCTACTAATTGAGTTCATTTAGTCAAGGATCAAGTAGGACTTTAATTGGTTGTAATGTAGGCTGCTGAACGGGTAGGATATAGTTAGATATAAAAATGACTACATCTCCCTAAGCACTTTAATACATACACTTTAACAATGAAAACCCCACACTTATGTCAAACCATAACTCTACCTTCGCATCGATATACATCAACTCCCAAATTATTTAAGCACAATTACATCAAGAGCCACCACTATCAATAAATATTTTGCACAACACTACAACTACTTTTTTTTTTCTTTTTCTCTTCTCATTCAATTCAAGTGGCTCTTACTTTTTCAAAACATTGCACCTTTATCCTTATTTTATTAGTTCCATTCAAAAGCAAAACCAATCACCCCACACTTCATCTTTTACACAGTTCATATAATTTAAGTGCTCAAGAGAGGTACAAAGTTCAAATAGATGATCAATTCAAACAAATGAGTAAGGCTTGTAATGTGGTTGCCAAAGAAAACAGGATTATGGGCTCAAAGGGGTTAAGTAAGATACATAACAATTAGGTGGGTAATAACATATAGCTGGCTCAACAAAGAAACGCCTATATCACTTCCAAGACAGAACAAAACTACTATTTCGCTTTGCAAACACACGGGACAAGTTCTAGACATCAAATGCAATGCATAGAATATACAAAACCTCACACACACATGGCACATAACTCACTCAAGATTGGATTTCATCAAGACACTCTAGTCAAAGCAGTTAAGCAAAGTTCAAATCATACAATTTAAGGTACTTCTACAAGAGTCAAAAATTTAGCCTAAGTGTCACAACTAAAGCACTCACTATTCTTAAGGCATAACGAAGTCGAGAGATATTGCTTTCATTTCAAATCACAGCTCAAGGTTTGCCTACCCCTAAAACAAAAATAACTATACCCGGTTCAAAATAAAATCCTTGTAAAAGAACCGCGGCACAAAGAAAAACCAAGGGGGAATTAATACTACCTAACAAAAGAAAATCGTTTTGTCTTTTTCTTT
>NC_031990.1:55784181-55905980 GCF_001879085.1 Nicotiana attenuata | reverse complement strand
TCCTATAAATAGGAGTTCTTTTCATTCATTGTGGTACTTGATTATTGATTAATAATATTATACTTTGAGAGTTCTTTTGAACCTTTGTTACTTATGCTTTGAGATTTATCTTTCAACCTTTACTAGTCCATAGTTCAAGGTAGTAAGATAACTTCTTTATTGTGATATCATTG
The DNA here is from genome assembly GCF_001879085.1 of Nicotiana attenuata. NCBI lineage: Eukaryota > Viridiplantae > Streptophyta > Magnoliopsida > Solanales > Solanaceae > Nicotiana > Nicotiana attenuata. The sequence goes on along the minus strand of NC_031990.1, from coordinate 55,905,807 downwards.
ATTCCTTTGTGGTATTCTTAGAAGACGATTAATACTAGTTATTAATTGTTGTCTCAAGTTACTCGTAAAGCGGTCAAGATCCGAATCTATTGTTTTTGATTTGTTCTTAAGTAAAGGCGTTTGATTTCTTCAATAAATCAAGACGTTGTTGCTTGGATCTTGTCAAGGCTATAGAACTTGCGTTCTTGGAAGTTCTTGGAATTCTTTCCCTGAATTTTCCCATATCATTTATTTTCTGCACTTTAATTCTAGTCGTTCAATTTCTTATTGTTATTGCTTTCGCATTTACTTCTTAAATTCTTACTCTAGTTTGGATTCCTGACCTTGCTGTTATCAAGTGGTATCAGAGCGATTCTATCAAGATTTCGTTCTTGATAATTCTTTGGATTTATTGAATACTAAGAGCAAAAAAAAACGTTACTGTAGCATCGTGAATAGTAACTTGAAAAAAAAAGTTTAAAAAAAAAGCAAAAAAAAAAAAAAAAAACAAAAATCAGTTAAAAAGAAAAAGAAAAGAAAAGAATTGCTTGCTCTCCAAGAAATTTCTTTTGTATTTAATTTGTTTCCAAAAATTAACAAAGGAAACAAGAAGAGGGGATCCTAGATTTCAAAGATAAGAAAAAAATTCAATTTTTCTTATTCTTTCTGATCTAAATATACCTTTCCTTTTTTTTTCCGTGTCTTGTTTCAACTAAGCCTACTAGTTCTAGGATTTGGTTCTTCTTTCATTCGTTCCCCAAAAATCTATATTTTACTACTAAGAACTTCATACGAGTTGGGTTTAATTCTAAATCTACAAAGTATTTTGTTCAAAGGTTATTTCGAGAAGAAAAAGGCAAGTGTGTGTGAGAACAATTGAGGGAAAAGCCAATTTGTGGGATACAATTTAATTATTTTTTTTAAGATGTCGCGTACAGGTAGTGATGATGAACAAAGGGCTCTCCAAGAAGCCGAAATCAAAGCAAGAAATGATTTTACCTTGCAAGCTATGCATCACCAATTCGAAAGGTGGAATTTGCAATTCCAAGAAATAAGGAACACCATTGCTGAGCAAAATGATACAATAGCGGAACTTAGGAGGGGAAATAATGTTAGGCCCCAAGCTAGGGAAATGTACCCCTTGCTCCCATTGTAAATCAAGAAAACCCTATAGATGACTTTAATGATATTAATTTTGATAGGGTGGGAAGAGATAGAAGGGGACAAAGAGGTAGAGTAGAAGATGACAATAATAAGTAGTATAAAGATGAAGATGCCATCTTTCAAGGGAACAAGGGATCCAGACTTGTATCTTGATTGGGAGAGAAAGATTGAGCCATCTTTGACTGTCACAACTACTCTAAAGGTAAGAAGGTTAAACTTGTTGTTGTTGAGTTTTCTGACTATGCTGCTATTTGGTGGAAAAAGCTTACTAGGGATAGATTGCAAGAAGGACAAGCACCAATTGCTTCTTGGGCTGAGATGAAGAGGGTGATGAGGAAGAGATTTGTGCCATCACACTTTCAAAGAGAGCTACAACAACGTCTTCAAACATTGAAGCAAGGGTCCATGTCTGTGGATGAATACTTTAAGGCTATGGATATGGCTATGATCCAAGCTAACTGTATGGAGGAAGAAGAGGCTACAATGGCTAGGTTTTTAAATGGTTTAAATAAGGAAATAACTGATGTAGTAGAATTACAACAATATGTAACAATAGATGAGTTAGTTGATTTGTCTGTAAAGGTAGAAAAGCAAAATAAAAGAAAGCAAACTAGCTCGTGGAAAGGTAGGTCAAACACCATCTCCAAGAAGCCATGGCCGAATCAAGAGATGCAGAGTTCTTCTAGACCTCAAGAAGACAAGGGTAAAGGAAAATTTGAGAACAAAGAGGGAGGTAAAACCTTTAACCCTAAACCTTCTACACCTTCTAGTTCTATTAGTGTTATAAATGTAAAGGAAGGGGACATATGATTCTTGAATGTCCAAGAAGAAGAAACGTCATTCTTAGAGAAGGTGGGGGATATGAGATTGAAAAAAGTGAGGGAGAAGAAGAAAAGGGAGATGTGAGTGATGAAGACGATGTAGAACTGCCTCATACTGGTATGATTGTGGTGGCTGGGAAGATTATGAGTGGAGAATACGATAGTAATAAATGTGAGGAAGAGGAGAGAGGTGTGAGTAAAGATGAAGATAAAGTAGAACTACCTTTTAATGATGGCATGATTGGGGTAGTTAGGAGGATTATGACTATCAATTTGGGAAGCAATAGTGAAGAACAAAGGGAGAATATATTTCATACTAGCTGTGGGATAAAGGGGAAAACATGTTCTATGATCATTGATAGTGGTAGTTGTGCTAATATGGTAAGTTCATACTTTGTGGAAAAACTGGGACTTGCATGCATGTAACACCCTACTCCCTATAGACTGCAATGGTTAAATGATAGTGGTGAACTAAAAGCAAACAAACAATGCATGATTTCATTCAATGTTGGTAGATATGAGGATGATATTCTTTGTGACATAATCCCTATGCAAGCTTGTCATATCTTACTAGGTCGTCCTTGGCAGTATGATAGGAATGTTTTTCATGATGGAAGGAAGAATAGGTATTCTCTTGAGCTTAATGGCAGGAAATTTACTCTTGCACCTTTATCTCCTTCTCAAGTGTTTGAAGATCATAAGAGATTAAGGGAAACGATGGGAAAACCAAGGGGAGGGATAAAAAGTGAGCTTGAGGGAAAAGAAAAGAAAGGAGGCCAAGAGTTAGAAAAAAAGAGAGATGGCCGAGAGAAAGAGAGAGAGGGTAGCAATTTGAGAGAAGAGATAAAAAGGGGTTTGAGTGAAAAAATAGAAGGTCTTGGTGAGGGGAAAGAGGCTAAGGAAAGGAAAAAAGAGAGTTTCTATATAAAAGCCAAAGAGTGTTTAAATGCAAGAAAAGAGGGGTTGCCCATAATACTACTTACTTACAAAAAAGCTTTGATTAATTCTGAGTTACTAACTTCTTCTTTGCCAAGTAGTATTTCTTCTCTTTTGCAGGATTTTGAAGATGTCTTTCCTGAAGATATTCCTAATGGATTGCCACCTTTACGTGGCATTGAGCATCAAATTGATTTTGTGCCTGGATCACAAATCCCAAATAGGCCTGCTTATAGGAGTAATCCAGAAGAGACAAAAGAGCTTCAAAGGCAAGTTGAGGAGTTGCTTGAGAAAGGCTTTGTGAGAGAGAGCATGAGCCCTTGTTCTATTCTCGTCCTATTGGTACCCAAAAAGGATGGAACTTGGAGGATGTGCGTGGATTGTAGAGCAATCAACAAGATAACGGTAAAGTATCGCCATCCTATTCCTCGTCTTGATGACATATTGGATCAATTACATGGATCCAAAATCTTTTCTAAAATTGATTTAAAAAGTGGTTACCATCAGATTCGAATGAATCCCGGAGATGAATGGAAAACTGCTTTTAAGACCAAATATGGGCTTTATTAGTGGTTAGTTATGCCTTTTGGCTTGACTAATCCACCTAGCACTTTCATGAGATTAATGAATCGTATCTTTAAGGATTTTAATGGGAAATTTGTTGTGGTGTACTTTGATGATATCTTGATCTTTTCTAAAACTTTAGAGGAGCATGTAGAACACCTAAAACAAGTTTTTGAAGTTCTTAGAAAGCAACTTTTATTTGCTAATCTTAAAAAGTATACTTTTTGTGTGGATTGTGTGATTTTCTTGGGTTTTGTAGTTAGTTCTAAAGGAGTTGAGGTTGATGAAGAGAAAATCAAAGCAATAAAGGAATGGCCTAAACCTAAGAGTGTAACTAAAGTTAGGAGTTTTCATGGACTTGCTAGTTTTTATAGGAGGTTTGTGAGAGACTTTAGCACCATTGCTTCTCCTTTAACTGAAGTTATTAAAAAGGATAAGATTTTTACATGGGGAAAAGAACAAGATGATGCTTTTAACTTGTTGAAAGAAAAGTTATGTTCTGCTCCTTTGTTACAATTGCCTGATTTCTCTAAATCTTTTGAAATTGAATGTGATGCTTCTGGCAAAGGAATAGGTGCTGTTTTGATGCAAGATTCTAAACCTATTGCCTACTTTAGTGAGAAGTTGAGTGGAGCCACATTGAACTATCCCACTTATGAAAAAATAGCTATATGCTTTGGTAAGGGCTTTAGCCACATGGCAACATTACTTGTGGCCAAGAGAGTTTGTCTTTAGAGCGGACCATGAATCCTTGAAGTACTTGAAAAGTCAAGGTAAGCTTAGTAGGAGGCATGCTAAGTGGGTTGAATTCATTGAAACTTTTCCTTATCTAATTTCTTACAAACAATGGAAAGAGAATGTTGTTGCTGATGCACTTTCAAGAAGGTATGTCTTAGTTGCTACTCTGACTTCTAAATTGATGGGTTTTGATCAAATCAAGGGACATTACTTGATTTTGGCAAGATTTTTGCAGATTGTAAGTTGGGTCCTTTTGAGAGGTTTAATCTTCAAGATGGGTTTCTTTTTAAGGAAAATAAGTTGTGTATTCCTAAATGCTCTTTACGTGAAGAAAATTTGTAAGGGAAGCACATTGTGGAGGCCTTATGGGTCACTTTGGAGTCCCAAAGACACTAGACATACTTGCTGAAAATTTCTTTTGGCCTGGCATGAGAAAAGATGTTGAAAGAGTGTGTGCACAATGCTTGGAATGTAAACAAGCTAAATATAAAGTGTTACCACATGATCTTTACACGCCATTACCTGTTCCTACTTCACCTTGGATTGATATTTCTATGGATTTTGTGTTAGGTTTGCCTAGAACAAGGTATGGTAAGGATAGTATATTTGTTGTGGTAGATAGATTCTCCAAAATGGCTCGTTTTATTCCTTGTTTAAAGACTAATGATGCTTCACATGTTGCTGATCTATTTCTAATAGAAGTTGTTAAATTGCATCGTATACCTAGAACTATTGTTAGTGATAGGGATGCTAAGTTTTTGAGCCACTTTTGGCGTGTATTTTGGGGGAAGTTAGGCACTAAATTGTTGTTTTCTACTTCTTGTCATCCACAAACTGATGGACAAACTGAAGTAGTTAATAGAACCTTAGGAAACATTTTGAGGGCTGTTTTGAAAGGTAAATTAACTTCTTGGGAAGATCACTTACCTATGATTGAATTTGCTTACAATAGAACAATCCATTCTTCTACAGGTATGTCTCCTTTTGAGGTTGTTTATGGTTTTAATCCCTTTACTCCCCTTGATTTATTACCATTACCTACTAATGATATTGCTAATCTTGATGGTAGGACAAAGGCTGAAATGATGAAAAAAAATCATGAGCAAACAAGGCTTGCAAATAAGAAGAAAAATGAGCAAACTGCCTTGAGAAAGATTAAGGGTCGAAAACAAGTTGTTTTCAACCTGGAGATTTAGTTTGGGTTCACTTTAGGAAGGAGAGATTTCCTTCCAAAAGGAAGTCAAAGTTGCATCCTAGAGGAGATGGCCCATTTTAAGTCCTTGAAAGGATTGGAGACAATGCTTACAAGCTGGACCTTCCTGGTGAGATTCAAGTAAGTGCTACATCTAATGTTGCTGACTTGTCTTTGTTTGATGTAGGATCGAATCCGGGGACTAATTCTTTTCAAGAAGAGGGGAATGATAGCATCAAGGACAATGATAGAGTTTTGGAAGCTCCAAGAAGGCCATTTACAAGATCTCAAGCTAAAGAATTGCAGACTAAGGTTGCTGAACTTTAATGGCAAATAAAAAAGCTTTTAATTGTAGAGGAAGAGCTCAAGCCCAAAGGGGATGAATTATCCAAGTTTTACAATTATTTGGTGGCCAAATTGAAGTCCAAGAGGAGGAAGATTGGGTCCCAACATTAGCCCTTGAAGTCCACCAAAAGGACACCCAAAAGAGCTTAAAATGAGCTTAAAAGAGGTCCAAAGGGGGTGTTTCAAAAGGAGTCCAAACCAATGACCCAAACTAGTAGTTTTAAGGCCCAAATCTGCCCCTAAGGGTTTTGGCCGCCCACCCTCCTATTTTTATTAGCTTTTATTAGGTTTTGTAGTATTTAGCTTAGCCTCCAAGTTAGGGTTTGCCTTGGCATCCACCCTACCTAGTTTTAAGGATTTTTACCTCCTATAAATAGGAGTTCTTTTCATTCATTGTGGTACTTGATTATTGATTAATAATATTATACTTTGAGAGTTCTTTTGAACCTTTATTACTTATGCTTTGAGATTTATCTTTCAACCTTTACTAGTTCATAGTTCAAGGTAGTAAGATAACTTCTTTATTGTGATATCATTGACTCCTTTGTGGTATTCTTAGAAGGCGATTAATACTAGTTATTAATTATTGTCTCAAGTTACTCGTAAAGCTGTCAAGATCCGAATCTATTTTTTTTGATTTGTTCTTAAGTAAAGGCGTTTGATTTCTTTAATAAATCAAAACGTTGTTGCTTGGATCTTGTCAAGGCTATAGAACTTGCGTTCTTGGAAGTTCTTGGAATTCTTTCCCTGAATTTTCCCATATCATTTATTTTCTGCACTTTAATTCTAGTCGTTCAATTTCTTATTGTTATTGCTTCCGCATTTACTTCTTAAATTCTTACTCTAGTTTGGATTCCTGACCTTGCTGTTATCAACTCCTTTTCTCTGCTGGTGCCTCAGTCTGCTTGTTAACCACCTCAGGTCTAGCCTTCACCACTGGGTCACTCAATGCTTTGCCACTTCTCAGAGATACAACCTTGATTATTTCCTTTGGGTTCTTTTCAGCGTCATCCCAGGAGCCCTCTCAGATAACAAATTTGCAATCTGTCCCATTTGTCTTTCTAAATTCGGATAGCCATGCCTTGAGTCTCGAATTTTTCATCTGTTTTGTTGATGAATGACTTCATGAGATCTTCCATATTTGACTGATTTGGCTGTGGTGGCTGGTATTGCTGCCTCTGCTGGTTCTGAAAACGTAGTGGTCCCTGACCATGGGGTCTGAGATTATTTTGCTGCCATGAGTTCAAGCTCCCATTAGGTGAACTCCACGAAAAACCTGGATGTCTTTGAACTATAGAATTAAAGTTGTTCCCACCTTGGTATCTTCCTCTATTAAAGTTCCCCACAGTGTTGACTTCATTAGCTATAGCTTGACACTCATGTGAAGGGTGTCCCAGCCCACAGATGTCACAACCCACCCGTGGTTGATTTTGCACCGGAGCCATCGTTAATTGCTTGATGTCCTTAGCCATGGCTACAACTTGGGCATGCGTTGCTACCGACAATTCTACTTAGTACACCCTTGCTGATCTTTTTCGATTCTACTTGGAGCACCCCTGCTGATCTTCTTCGATCCCCTTGGTCTGTGGACCATTGATCTGCAGCTTCAAATAGTTCATTCAAAAGAGTGACGATCTCTTCCAGAGTTTTCTTCATCAGAGGACTTGCAACTGCACTATTAAGCAATCTCCTTGATGACGGGTTTAACCCATCCCAAAAGTCCTGAAGTTGCATCTATTGCTCCATTCCGTTGTGAGGGAGCCTCCTCAACATCTCCTTAAATCTTTCCCATGCCTCAAACATTGTCTCACCTTCACCTTGGATGAAATTGTGAATCCCCTTCCTCATCCTCCCAGTCTTAGCAACCGAGAAGTATTTTTCCAAAAACTTGGTAGTCATCTCCTCCCACGTATGAATTAACCCTATGGGCAGACTTCTCAACCACTGCTTTGCATTATCCTTCAGTGAGAACGAGATTCTCTGAGGTATATAACATCATGTGATGATCCATTGTAGTGGAATTGTTCATAATTTCATCAAAGTCCATCAGATGGTTGTTGGGATCTTCATTGGGTTTGCCTCTGAATATGCAATTGTTCTGAATGGTCGAGATAACTCCCTGTTTGAGTTCAAAATTGTTGGCATCGATGGGCGTGGGCCTCATACTAGACTGTTGTTGGTTGTACACCGGTCTTGCATAATCTCCCAGTGATCTCCCAGGCCTAGGAACTGCATTTTCAAATGCATCCTCAATAATTCAGTTGGGATTGAGTAACCGATCCCCAACAACAATCCACTCGATCCTTTCTTTCTTTTCAACTGCCTCAGGTGCTTGTCTAACTCTAGGTTGTATGGCACCAAGTCCTTTGAAGAGGATCGAGTCATATACTACTAAACTTAACCTATTACCTGCACACACAGATGAGAAGAGCGTAAAAAAAGAAAAAAAATAAAGCTGTTCCTGAATTAGCACTAATAATTAATTTAAACACTATTAATCGCAAATCTTCGGCAACGGCGCCAAAATTTGACGAGCGCAAAACCGGTGTGTAAAACGTAGGCTAGCTAGTCAAAGATAGTATATCATTAAATCGTCTCCACAGGGATTGGTTTCAATAATGTTCTAATAAATCTCCAGCTCAATACTATCCAGTATAATAAACCTTTTGATTGATGTTATTATTAACTACAAATAAAACTAAGATTATCAATTGTAAGAAACTAATGATACCCTAATGATTAGTAACAACGATGGAATATCTGTGCGAGAAGTAAGGGTTGTGACAAGATATGTGATCAACTATTATTCCAGGTAACTCTGTGTTAAATTCATTCTTAACTTCTATTGATTCCTTCAATTTCAATATATGATTAAGCTACTTCACGGATTCAAATTCTTCTTCCGAATAAAAGTGAATCCTTTAATTAGCCTAATAACAGGCCTATGAACATATGCACTAAAGTAGTGAATGAATGCTCTTTCGAAGAACACCTCTCGATTATTCTTCTGAACTGGGTTAATTGATAACACGGTAAACATATTCGATTACCTAAAAGAGGCATAAAATCAACCCAAATAAGATGGCACAACGCAAATCGCAACAACACTTCTCTTTCGATTAAAGTAAGACCACAATGAGCTTTGCAATTCAATTAATAACACATTCACTAAATTCGGGCACTTAAGATAGAATAAAACCCAAAACGATAGTCAATTCACAACATCCGTCAATAACCCTAAGGAGTACTACTACGTAACGGAGAAAATATTCATGGCAAGAGTATTAGAAGAACAAGAAGAAATTACAATTTCCAAATTCAAACAAACTTCCGTATTGAGTGAATTGGATCAAGTATTTTGCTTTTCCATTGCTTCCTTCCTTCTTCCTCTCACAAAAGTTGCTCTAAAAATCCAAGATACCCTCTTTTTAGACGAGCTGGGCTTCACATAGGTCAAGGGAAGTCGCCTCCGAAATTATCAAAATAGGCTTGGGAAAATCTTCTATAACAGACGTGCGCGGCCGCTCACCTGGGCAGGTGACCGCGCATATGGCCGCACACTTTGGTTAGTATTCTGCTTATCATGCGCGCCCAGTGCGCGGCCGCGCACCTGGGTGGTCTCGTGCTCACTTCTTTGTTCTTTTTGTTGAGTGCGCTATTATCCGTTGATCCTCGAACACAATCCCAACTTACTACATGGGCTTTTACTCAGACTTCAAAGCTCCATAGTAGCTTGAATAAGCTCCATAACCTCATTGTAACTCGGAATCGCTCCTGTGCAGCATAAAGTACACATTCGGTGCAAATTAATACCATTTAAAGTTCAAACATTAGTAAAGTGCAGCGAATTAGAGCACAATTAGTGGCCAAAATACACAATTATAGCATACCATCATCAGCCCTATGCCATCCCAGGACTCACTAAATAACAATATTCTCAGCTGATGATGCTGCTTCAACACTCACAAATCTCTGCTTCCAATTCTGCTACATCTCAGGAACTCATAGGTTCTGCCAATTTTACTGGTAGGCTCCTTATAAAGGGGTTTCCTACGGGGCTTGTATGTTGTCTAAAGTTAATGGGATTGTCTGGATATTTGGTTCTGGAGCTACAGACCATATGACCTATATTAAAAGCCTGCTCTTTGACATTCAAACATTTCCTGTCCCTTATCTTGTTTCCTTACCAAATAGATATAAGGTCAAAGTTACTAATGTTGGTTCCTTAGCCCTATTTCCTGATCTAATTCTCCACAATGATCTTTATATTCCTATTTTCAACACAATCTCGTCTAAGTCTACAAGTTTTTGTCTCATTGTGATGATGTTGTTTAATTTACTAAGTATGTTTGTACTCTACAGGGCCCTTCAGTGAAGAAGCCGGTGGTTCTTAGTAGATTGGACAATGGCCTCTACAAGTTGTTTCAACAAGCCAATTCTCCACCTTCTACTATTTATGCTTCCTTTAATTCTTGCTTTTTCACTTCTTCTTTTGTTCCTGCAGTTTCTATTAATGTTAATGTTGTTAGTACAATTGTAAATACCACTGATGTTTCTTGTAAAGTGAATAAAGATGAAATTGTGTGGCATTATAGACTTGGACACATTCCCTTTTCAGAATTGAGACTTATTTATGCTATTACTTATAAATTTTCTCCTAAACAATCCTTCACCTACCCAGTGTGTCCTCTAGAAAGACAGGCCAGATTACCTTTCCCTGATAGCTCCATTCAGTCTACTCATCCTTTCCAACTTATACACATTGATACTTGGGGACCCTACCTTACACCAACCTACACTGACTCCAAGTACTTTTTGATAATAGTTGATGACTACTCTAGGGCAACCTGGACATATTTCTTGGGATCCAAAAGTAATGCCTTTGACATGTTATAAGCCTTTATTTCTATGGTTGAAACACAATTCATTCTAAAGTTCAAACAGTTAGGAGTGATAATGCTTTCGAATTGGGTGTGAGTTCTTCTGGCAATCAATTCTTCTCTCCCAAAGGGATAGTACATCAAACCACTTGTCCTCATACTCCTCAACAGAATAGAGTGGCGGAGAGGAAGCATAGACATCTATTAGAAACTGCAAGAGCTCTTCTCTTTCAATCCCATCTTCCCCTCAGTTTTTGGGGGGATTGTCTCCTTACTTCCACTTATCTCATTAATAGGTTTCCTTATAGCCTACTTCACTCTAAGAGTCCTTATGAACTTATGTACAATAAGCCTCCCATTTACTCCTATCTCAGGGCTTTTGGGTGTTTGTGTTACTCTACTATCAACAAATCGCACAAAGACAAGTTTCACCCTAGATCTTTTCCTTGTGTCTTTGTAGGTTGCCCTTTTGGTAAAAATGGATATAAGCTCTATAACTTAGCCACTAAAGTATGCTTTGTATCAAGAGATGTAGTGTTTCATGAACATGTCTTTCCTTTTCTCAGGTCATCTTCTCCTTCTCTCCTTCTCTTTTTTCCCTTTATACTCCAATGCTTTGATGACCTGCCTTATTTTCCTACTCCTTCCTCCTCTTCTTTTTCTCCTTCTGAATCTATTCCTGCTTTTTCCTCCCCTAATGTATCATTGCCTGCCTTCTTCTCCCCCTCATTCTTTTTCCAGTTATACCTCCTCCATTCCTTTCCCCATTCTTTCTTCTTCTGTTCCTTTGAGGAGGTCTGATCACAACCCTCCTAGTTATCTTCAAGACTACCTCTGCAATACCTCTATTTCCTCCAACAATCACAATTCTGCTTCTGTTCCTGACACTGTCACCCGTAGTCACCTTTACATCCCTGAACCTTCCTGCTACTCTCAGGCCGCAATCATACCTGAGTGGCAGGATGCCATGAGGTTGGAATTTGAAGCTTTGGAGGCTAATAAGACCTGGGATATTGTTGCACTTCCTCCTGGTAAAAAGCCTATAGATTGTAAGTGGGTGTATAAAGTTAAGTATAAAGCAGATGGTAGCATAGAAATGTATAAGGCCAGGCTAGTTGTTAGGGGGGACACAGGTTGATGGGGTTGACTTTCATGAGACCTTTTACCCTGTTGTTAAAATGTCCACTGCCAAAACCTTGATTGCTGTAACTATTAAACATCAATGGCCAATGTTTCAACTTGATGTCAATAATGCCTTTCTCCATGGTGATCTTGATGAAGAGGTGTTCATGAAGCTTCCTCCTAGGCTTTCTGTTCGTACTTCCTCTACTTCTGCCCCCTTGGTTTGTAAACTTCTGTAGTTTCTTTATGGCCGAAGGTAGGCCTCTAGGCAGTGGTATGCTAAATTGTCCCATGCCTTGTGCTTTAGAGGTTATTCTCATTCTTTGAATGATTAGTCTTTATTTACTAGGGGTTTATGTGGATGATATCATTCTTACAGGGGCTGATTTGCATGAACTTTATTTCTTAAAAGGGTTCTTACATGAGCAATTCATAATTAAGGATTTAGGGTTCCTTAACTATTTCCTTGGGATTGAAGTTTCTTATTCTGATTTTGGAGTTCTCTTACATAAAAAGAAGTTCATTCATGACATGCTAGAATCATTCCAGTCTTCTTCTTGTGCCCTGCTTCTTGTCCTCTTGAGTTGAATGTCAAACTGAAAGCCAAGGTTGGAGACTCGCTGACTAAGCCTGAAGATTACAGATGTCTGGTTGGGAAGCTGAATTTTTTAACCCACACCAGACTTGATATCAGCTTTGTAGTCCAGAATCTCAGTCAATTTTGCAGTTTCCTTGTGTTCCCTATATGCAGGTTGCTCATCATGTTTTTTGAGATATTTGAAAGCCACCTATGATTATGGTATATTCTTCAGTTCTTCTCCTGATTTGTCCTTGCAAGTATTTTGTGATAATGATTTGGCTTCTTGTGTTGATAGTAGGAGATCGGTTTCTGGTTTTTGTGTTTTTCTTGGTGGGAGCCTTATCAGTTGGAAGTCCAAGAAGCAACCTGTTGTCTCCTTTTCATCTGCTGAGGCTGAATACAGAGCCATGAGTAAGGCTGCTGCAGACGTTACTTGGGTCTCTAGATTGTTGGGTGATTTTAGTGTCTCTTGTTCTGCTCTTGTTCCTCTGTTATGTGATAATCAGGAAGCTTTGCATATTGCTTGCAATCCTGTGTTTCATGAACGGACCAAACATATTGAACTTGATTATCATTTTGTTAAGCACAAGCTTGGTGAGGGTCTACTGAGTTTGCATCATGTCTCCAAACTCTGCTCAGGTTGCTGATTTGCTCACAAAAGCGTTGTCTGGGCCTGCTCATTATTTTCATCTTCTCAAGTTGGGGGTTTTGTCACCCTCCAACTTGAGGGGGCTGTTAGAATAGGCCCAGTATATATAGGCTAATATTAGACCCATTATATTAGGCCATATGTTGTAATTTATCCGGGTAGCTCAGTTTAGAGTATCATAGAGTATTCCGGGTTATATAAATACATCGGGCCCAGTCTTTAATTGGACATTTTATATTTTTTCTTTCTGATATAGAAAGCATCTCGAAGTTTCCTCAAACCAAACGTGAACCCCAAATTTCATTCTTCCAATTTCACATGATTTCTACATGTTTAGAGGTTGTGCATTTCATATAATCAATCCTAATTAGTTTGGAACTGCGACTTTAAGTAGATTGATCTTTCTTTTATTTTACATCCTTGTAAATAATTAATCAGATAGAAGTCTAGAAGAGCAAGTGGCTTCGAAATCAACAATGCATTTCTTTTCTTCCTTTGTGGCGTTAGTCATAGCGTCCACACCTTATAGCTTTCAACTATGCAGAGTGTGAGATGACCCCGTTGACTTGGAGTTGGACATAACACTTCGCATTTTTCTTTGAACCGCGTTGGCCCCATTTCTCTCATTTTCAATCTCTGTGGTTTCCTCCTTTCCTTCCTCCTCTCTAATTATTACACCACTTAAAAACTGCAACTTTGAAAAGGCGAATTCTCAAACTCCTATAGTGATCATAACTAACGCAGCATCTTCCTTCTTCACAAGTAAGTGTTGTAGCCTGTAGGCCTCTGCTCAATTTTCGATCTGGTCTTCTATTTTTTTTCGCTCAGCTTATCATGGAAAATTGATTCTAAATTTTCTTAAATGGGAACATAACTCATTCGGACATTAAATTACTCAGTACTTAGGTGGTTTTAGTTTTGGAACAATAGCTCTTAAGGTTCATTTGGTTCAGGGAGTAGCTAGTTATTCAGAATTATGATAGTGGATTGTCAAATGCTGGGTAATTGTATAAGGATTGTTATAGGATGATTAATAATGAAACGAAGATTGTTATGCGGATTTGATACCAAAGCCAAGAAGTAGCTGTGTTATATTTGTATCATGTGTAGGTAAGTAGGTTTTTGTTTAAAGAAGTTATAAGTTTTAAATTATTAAGAGTTCTTAGTATATTGTTCTTTTCTTAAAAAACTGCCTGCTTTAAGTGTAATTTGTACCATTTTAGGTTCTTTTTCCCAGGTGTTGCTAATACATGTATTTTTGTTGCTAATACTTGATAGGAAGATGTGGAGGTCGAGTATTAGGGTTGTAGGTTAGGAGTTTGTTGAGTCTTTGCCTTACTTCGTACCGTTGTGAGACTAGTCTGGTAGGGTTTTTGTCTAAGTTAGCTAGTGACAATGTCGTGTCTTACTATTTAACTTTTCAGTGTCGGACTGATTTACTAGCTATCGCTTCTGCTTCACATCTTTCTTCTGGATTTCATATTGTTCCTATTTTTCCTATGATTTCTGTGGTAATACTGATATTGTCTCCTTTTGTCTTTTTGTCCTCTTGAGCCGAGGGTCTTTCGGAAACAACCTCGTAAGGTCTGCGTACACACGAACCTCCCCAGACCCCACTAGTGGGATTTTACTAGGTTGTTGTTGTTGTTGTTATTCTATCGCGCATAAAATAATATTAGATCTGGGTATTAGTAATGCGAGAAATAGAAATTCGACCAGACACTGTATTACTAGTTCTATCCCGGGATTATGTTCTTACAAGGGTAACCAAACATACTCCTATACAAACTTAAGTATTTCCTTCTTTTGTGGGAGGTAGACTTACGTAGGAAATACTTATGTTTTTTTATGAAAATGTCCTTGAGCTCCCTTAGCGATTTGTTCTTTTGGTTTATTAGGTGATCCATTTTCATTAAGCTGCATTTCAGAAATTTGTAGCAGAAGAGATGGTGGATGCGGTGGTCACTGTATTCTTGGAGAAACTTCTGAATGTTCTCACAGAGGAGAGTAGGTTTCTTACTAAATTCAGACAGCAGTTTGAAAAACTGAAGAACGAGCTACTATTCATGCAAAGCTTTCTCAAAGATGCAGAGAGGCTCAAGAGGAAAAACAACACCCTTAAAGGGGCCATGTCCTGTTTGCGAGACTTAATCTTTGAAGCTGAAGAGATACTTGAGGACTGCCAGAATCAATCTGCAGATAGTGATCGGGCTACTACATGCTTCCATCCCAAAAGGCTATCTCTTCGCCATCAAACTGGGAAGCGCCTTGCTGAAATCAATGACAGAATCTCGGAGATAAAGCAAAACATTTCAACATATCTTGGAGTACCACTTCTAAAAGAAGGAAGTATGGAGGCACACAATAATCTAATGTCAAGATGGACTTCTTCCCTTTATGACCACACTCAGGTAGTTGGTCTGGAAGGTGACACGGAGAAGATAAAGGATTGGCTATTTGAAGCAAGAGATGGTTTACTTGCCATTGCATTTGTGGGTATGGGAGGACTTGGCAAAACCACTCTTGCTCAGAAAGTCTTCAATGACAGAAGGGTGGAGGATCACTTTGAGAGGAGGATTTGGGTGTCTGTTTCTCAAACATTTACTGAGGAACAAGTCATGAGAAGCATATTGAGGAGTTTAGGAGATGCATGCGTTGGTGATGACCAGTGTGAACTGTTACGAAAAATAAACCAGTACCTTTTGGGAAAGAGGTTTTTGATTGTTATGGATGATGTTTGGAGCTTGGACAATGATTGGTGGCAAAAAATCTATGCTGGACTGCCCAAAGGAAATGGGAGCAGTGTTATTGTAACAACGAGAAATGAACTAGTCGCTCGCAAGATGGGAGTTACAGAAGCAAGAATACATTGGCCAAAATTCCTCAATGAGCACTACAGTTGGTTACTATTCCGGAAGATTGCATTTGCAGCAAGTGCGGGTGAATGCAATTTCCTCGAGTTGGAGGACGTGGGAAAGGAGATTGTGGAAAAATGCAAGGGTCTTCCTTTAGCAATCAAAACAGTAGGAGGAGTGATGCTTTGTAAGCCACCTTACTATCACGAATGGAGGCGTATTGCGAATCATTTCCGTGATGAATTGAAAGAAAATGATGACTCAGTGATGGCCTCACTACAGTTGAGCTATGATGAACTCCCTCCTTACTTGAAATCCTGTTTCCTCTGTTTTTCACTCTTTCCTGAGGATTGTGTCATACCAAAAGACCAACTGATCCGTTGGTGGATTGGAGAAAGCTTCATACCTCTAAGAAGTGGTAGGTTATCGACTGAAGTGGGAGAAGATTGTTTCTCACAACTATCCAATCGGTGTTTGATAGAAGTTGTTGATAAGGCTTACAATGGTGTGATCCACACATGCAAAATGCATGATATGGTTCGTGACTTGGTGATCAAAATAGCAGAGGATGATGCATTTTTCACCCCATCTGATGCAACTTGTCGGCATTTGGGTATTAAGAGTGAGATGAATGGGAAGCAGCTAGTGAGCAATCGAAAGTTACGAGCACTGCTAACAACCACAAAGAGTGGTGAAGTAAACAAAATCCGTTCGGACATTGCCAAGAAGTTGTGCAAGAGTCGACACCTCCAAGTATTGGATCTGTCAAAATCAATTTTCGATGTGCCTCTTTCAAGTTTGTTGGAAGGCATTGGATCTGCCAAACAGCTTACTTATCTCAGTTTAAGCAATACACACCCAATGATTGGAGTTCCAGCTTCCATATCCAAGCTTGAAAAATTACAGATTTTGGATTTCAGCTATTGCCAAAATATGAAAATGCTCCCCTCTTGCGTTCAGACATTTGAGGAACTTGCTGTTTTAGATGTGAACAACTGTGGTTCACTTGAGTACCTTCCAAAAGGATTAAGTAGGCTTTCCAATCTGCAAGTATTGCTTGGATTTAAGCCTACAAAAGGAAGCCAACCAGGAGGTTGTCGTATTGCTGAGCTAAGACACCTGACTCGACTCAGAACTCTCAGTTTAAGACTAACTCAAAATGAGGAGATTGGAGATGATGAGGGGAATGCACTGGTAGATCTCCAAGAACTTCAATTTTTAACAATAAGTTGCTTTGGCAGTCAAGATAATGGACTTGCGACAAAACTTGGTAGACTTTATCCTCCACGACAACTCCACGAGCTGATTCTCAAATTTTATCCAGGTAAGACAAGTCCTGAATGGCTTAACCCCACATCTCTCCCCATGTTGCGATATTTATCAATCATCTCTGGTGATATTGCACAAATGCACGAGAACTTCTGGGGTGATGGTAGTACTGCTTGGAAAATTGAGGGCTTAATGTTGGAATCTTTATCGGATTTGACATTGGAATGGTCAGCAATGCATCACATCATGCCTTCGTTAAGAATACTCAAGGTTAGCTGGTGCCCTGAGTTGGAGTCATTTCCAATTGAAGATGCAGGGTTTAGAGGGGGTCTGTGGAAGAAGGATGAACATAGGAACTGACTAGAGACACCTAAAACTCATACATTCTGTTATCTTAGTTTTCTTGTTTCCATTCTTTTGTGGTCCTTATACGTATAAATATGTTCTGTTCATGATTTTTTTTTCCTTCTGCTGTAGAAGTTTAATTGTCCAGAGTTTGAAAAACATAAGCTTCTTGGATTTTCTTCTGTCGATTCAAGGACTGATCATTATTGTTAAGTCTCATATAGTTAAAAGTGGTGGTATTTACGGATATAACTTGTTCATTCTCTTTCCGTCTATAAGTTTTAGAAAGTATTATAACGTACGAGTCTTCGTTTCCAGTGCTCCAGATTCTCCTGCAGCGAATCTTCATGTTACATTTGTGTTATTTAAATGGAGCGACATGGACAATAAGAATTCATATAGTTGATCTCATTTGAGGTAGTGGTAATTGATGTTGACAGTCATGTACGCTGTTATGTATCATCGGTCAACTATGGACATGAAGTTAACATCTGGATATTAAACATTCTAGTTATCTTACAGTTTCAGTCCTATTCAAAGTTTTCTTTGGTTCACATACCAATTAGATCAATTTTTGAGTGGAATTAACGTTCATTTATTATTTCCTTCGTATGTAATAAAAGTAGATCTCTAGAGATTAAAATAAATTAAATTAAAAACATTAAGTTAAATTTCAGAAAACATCTTCAAAAGTTGGGCTAAGAAGACAGTTATATTTGACTCTAAATATAAATTTGAACGGAGTGATTATTACGTACATCCTCCAATGGGAATTAAATCAAGAATCTGGCGATGCCCATGAGGGAAAAAAACGCTAAAAATCTTTAAGCGATTATTGATTGCAAACTATGTCACAATAAACATTATCTTCATGATTTGGGCATGAAAAGTTACAGTAACTGTACAATCCTACCATATGCTTCCATGCATTATTAAAGTCAATGGAGTACTTGTCCGATGTTTCAGTCGCATGAATAAGTGATGTAAGAAGAAAAAGACATTGGCACAAGACATAGCCCTCTACTCTTAAGATCCAGCACTGTTTGTCCTTTCATGTTTATGCTCGAATCCTGCCAATCCTGCCACACCAAACACCAAAAAACAGGTGCTTTCAACCAAGTATTTAATTTCCTTAATTCCACATTTGCTATAGAAGTTCTACGTACAGACCAATAAAATTTAATTTGCACATGCAATAAGATCACATGTAAAGTAATTATAGGTATAATAATTAAACACTGATTAGATAGTTGATAAAAATGGTAATATCTCTAACTAATTTGTTATAATTAATAGATTATTAAACACCACTAGTAGAGTAAAAATATATTTACAGTGTTGGTATGTAACTTAAAACCTTTACGAAATAAACTCTAGCAATAGATAGAGGAGAATATATACAGACACCTTAAAATTCATGCAGAAGTAAAGAGACCCATCTATCCTAGCAACACATGAGCCGTACATGTATTTGTAGAAAAAACTGGAGAAATTAAGGGTTATTTTAATCCATCCCATATAAGAATTTCATATTGCAAAAGCTTGTTAGTATCACGCATTTACCTTTATCTGATGGAGCTTCTCTTGAGATGACTTCGCATAAGGCATGCTTAATGTCTGTGTAACATTATTAATTAACAAAAAAGGGTAATATTTAAAAGGCTAATTAAAAATAATACAACGTAAATATCAATCACTTAATTAGTAGTAGTAGTAGCGATTTTGATATGAATCTTTTTCTAGGAAAAGGACTTTAAATGAATTGAAGAGGATAAATTAAGCAGAATGAGTGCTAGCTTTATTACCATGATCTGGTCCTGAAGAAACTGAATATAGCCAATGGCTTCTGTTAATACTGAGGCTGTATCAGTCTGCATATTCCATTGTGGGAGAAAAGAAGAAGTATTTAGCATGGTACAAACAATTAATAAAATAGTACAAGTACTCTCCTTACTCGTTTTTAGTGGGTTCTGATGGTATAAATGTAAAGAGTACTACATACCTTGCCGAAAGGCGCCACTAATCTATGAAGAGCTGAAATCCTGTCTCCTAGTTTTTCCTTCCGTACCTGCTTCAATATAGCTTATTTCAAATTGTCTATATTACCTTGAAAATAATTTTTTGATTGACATGTGGGAATATTATATATACTTCAATTTATTTTTCTTCTTCCCTTTTCACCTTAAGCATTGGAGTGGAAGATTGTGATGTGATTCGAGGCTTCTTCGATACTTCTTGAGCTGGATTTTCAGCTGAACAGTTCAATCTCTTTGCTTTTGTAGAAACTCCAATATTATTGCTAACAACTGGGTTCTGTTAACAATTTTAAGGAGTTAGCACATTAAATTTGAGAAACTGAAAGAAGAAAATGACGGTGGCTATAACCTATGTTTCGCAACTCTCCAAAATGCCTCCGCACCCGTGTCGGATTCTTTAAAAATGTATTATTTTTGGAGGATCAGAAAGTCCGAGCAACATAGGTTATAACCCGTAAGAAGAAAATAATACTCTAATAAAGCAAGAAGATCCTTACTTTATTGGAGCTGTTTGATGGATCATGAGTTAATTCTTGCAGTCCAGCAAGGCCAGAAGACATCCTTTCTGTGCAGAAATGGCCAAAGCTAGTACTATGATCACCAATACTACTATTCTTGAAATTTAGGCCATTAAATGCTAACTTCTTCAAGCCCTGGAAATCATAATGTTCCATATGATTTGAGATATAATTTGGAGTTGCAGCAGCAGCTAAACCGGAAAATCCAATGCAGGTTTTAGCATTGTTCATATACGAATGATCTTCGGACAGAAGATTCTTATTCAGATCAAAAACATGCTGTTGCTCTTGTTTGAAGTAACTTTCTTTGAACAAGCTGTTACTCAAACCATTCATATCTTTCATCTTGAGGAAATAATCGTTGGATATGTACGCCTTGCTATTTTTGTAATCCAGCTGCTCGTTGGATGATTGATGTTCATCTTGGAATATAGAGGAGTTCATTAATGGAAATGTGTCAGTACTACTACTTTTCCACTGCTCTTCTGATGAGATCTTATTTTCGATCCTTTTCATGTCTCCCTTGTAGTAATATTCTTCTTCCCTGTATTATCACAGATAGAATAGATCAACTCACATAAACCCTAAAGTTCACGTTTCTCAGATTTTTAATTAAAAGTCGTAATATTAAAGCGAGAACAAAATAAAATCGTCGATTCTTAATTAAAATAATGATACTTAACATCGGAGCTCAAAGCAAATAAGAAATCTTTACGACGAAGTTGATATGTGAATATGAAAAAAAACACTTAAAATGGTAGCAAGTATCTGTGTTTAAATTTCTACGATCTTGTCCATAAGAAATACTTGAGGAACATGATATTATTTTGACACTAAATCATAAGTTGCGCCGAATTAACTCTTAAACCACTAGCTAGCTACATACCACTTTTGAAAAGGAATTTACTACTATAAGAACTTACGAGGTCATGCTTGGATTCCAATCGTGTAAAGCAGGAACCCCAGTTAATAAAGAATACCCAGCGAACTGCTGTTGTTGGAGTTGATAATGATGATAAAGATTCCTAGAATCCATGGCCGCAAACTTGTATACAATTATTCAGATATCAAAGAGAAAAAAATGGGAAAGTTACGTTCTTGAATAGCTAGGTTTAGTTCTTTCTCAAGGCTACACTTTCTCCAACGTATATATATTCGCACTTTGCATCAAATCAAATGGCAGATTGAGGGGAAATGGACATAGCAGAGAAAGGAATAGAAGAGAATGTGCACTGAGATTCTGTGTGACTAAACTTTATCGTCTTGGCCCATGTACTTGCTACTTCCTAGCAGGTTATTCAATGATGGCACCCTCAGAAAACATGTGCCTTTTGAAGTTTAGAAGCAAAGCAAACCAACCTATCTTTTATATATGGTGGAGAATGATGTAAATATGATGTAGATACTCCATTTATGTTGACTCTACAATATATAATTTGCATATGATCCCTTATCCAAAAATTAGATTTCAATATCGAGGTCCTCCTTTTTACCTTTATAATTACTACATTAGTTACTGAACACAAGACACGTTAATTAAGGAAGATCCTCTTTCTTTCTTTCTTTTTTTGTTTTCGAAAAAGGGAGTTGTTTATCCGTAAAACGGTACAGTTGAATTTATAGTGTGGTTTATATACGAGCGAATCAATTTGATCGCAAAATGATAAATAAATTAATTAAAATGCAAGACTTAGCGTTGAAATCAAGATAAAATAGCAGACAACTTGGTTTCGGGAGCAGGGCTTCCGAAAACAGCAATAAGAATATCGTCAGAGAGAAAATAAAGTATTATTTAGCTTGGAATGATGTGTGGCACAAGTTAGTAAGAGTTTTCGTGTTCTACAATAGTTGTTGAAGCCACTATTTATATCTATACCTAGGGAACAAGGTCCTAGGATCAAGCCCCTCTTAAATGACAATAATGGGGCCATTGATGAATATGTAACGTCAGGTCTTGAATGCCACTTCGTAATGGATGTATATTTAATACTAGGGAATATTATTCATTGAATGTCATCTGGTGGAAAATATTTGTTTGCCCTCGTTGACAATGCTCTCTTCGGGGTCTACCCGATGTCAACCGAAGTTGTTACCCTTGATCTTGGTTTCCACCTGCTTCGTCTTCCGTCTGTCCTCGGTTCCACGTGTCACTTTGTCATTTGAATATTTAACCCACTTTGTACCAGAATCTGATCCCTTCAACCCACTTTGTGAGTAATTGACCATTCCCTGAACCGTTCGAGTCAAGTTTGAACTATCACCATATATTGCTGCATGTTCCTCCTTGGTGTCGAAGATTCCATATACTTTATTTACCACCACTTAGGAATCACATTTGATTTCAATGACCTCGGAGTCTAGTCCTCGGGCCAGTTCAAATCCTGCGATCAAAGCCTCATACTCGGCTTCATTGTTAGTCAAGAACAATTTTTATGGCCTGCCTCAGGACTTCTCTCGAGGGCTTGATTTAAACTACCCCGAGCCCAGATCCCTTCACGTTGGAAGCTCCATCAGTGAACAAGTTCCAAACTCATAATGTCGTTTCCGACACCATCACCGCTTCCTATGTGGCCAAGGGCAGCAGCTTGGGACTGAAATCGGCCAAAAAGTCGGCCAAAACTTGTGATTTGATCGCAGTCCTGGGTTTATATTCGATATCAAATTCACTAATTTCGACTGCCCATTTGGCCAGTAGACCTGACAACTCAGGTTTGTAAAGGACATTTCGTAGGGGAAAAGTTATCACCATGGCTATCGGGTGGCATTGAAAGTAAGGCCTAAGCTTTCGAGCGGTGACTACGAGAGCTAAGGCCAATTTTTTGAGGTGCGGATAACGAGTTTTCGCTCCCGATAAAATTTTGCTAACGTAATAGATAGGAGATTGCGTACCTTCATCTTCTCGGACTAGAACGTCACTTACCGGTAAGTATATTAGCAACTGTTCGCCTTCTCCGATTTTGATAGTAACAAAGGGCTTGATAGATACCTTTTCAGGTCTTTTAGAGCCTGTTGGAATTCTAGAGAATATTCGAAGTTGTTTTTCTTCTTCAGAAACGAGAAGAAGTGATGGCATTTTTTCGAAGACCGAGAAATGAACCTGCTTAGAGCAGCCAATCTTCCGGTTAGTCTCTGGACTTCTTTCACATTTGTCAGCTGGTCTGGAATGTCCTCAATGGCTTTAATCTTGTCGGAATTGGCTTTGATCCCCCTTTGTGACACCACGAAACCCAAAAATTTATCGGAGCTGACTCCGAACGCACACTTTTTGGGGTTAAACTTCATGTTATGCTTTCATAGGATGTCAAAGGTTTCCTGGAGGTGTTTCAAATGGTCACCTGCATTCAACGACTTAACCAGCATATCATCTATGGAAAATTTAATTGTTTTCCCTATTTGCTTTTCAAACATTTTGTTAACGAGCCTCTGATAAGTGGCTCCCACGTTCTTAAGCCCGAAGGGCATCACATTGTAGCAATATGTGCCAAAGTTCATTATGAAAGAAGTTTTTTCTGATCCTCCAGGTTCATCTTGATTTGGTTGTACTCGGAATAGGCATTGAAAAAACTCATCAACTCGTGTCTGATCGTTGTATTAATTATTTCATCAATGTTTGGCAATGGAAACGAGTCTTTTGGGCACACCTTATTCAGATCCTTATAATCTATGCACATGCGGAATTTATTATTCTTTCTTAGAACTACTACTACGTCAGCTAGCCAGTCGGGATACTTTACCTCCTGGATTGAACCGATATCGAGCAATCGAGTTACCTCTTCTTTGACAAACCTGTTTCTGACCTCGGCAATTGGGCACTTCTTTTGCCTTACCAGAGGGATGCTAGGGTCTAGGCTTAGCTTGTGCATGGTCACCTCTAGCGGGATACCTATTATATCTGTGTGCAACCATGAAAAACAATCAATGTTGTTTTAAGAAATTGTATTAATCTTGACCTGAGCTCGGGGTTTAGTCATGTTCCCAAGTGGAACTTCCTCTCTAGAAACTTTTCGAACAATGCAACTTGCTCGAGTTCTTTCGCTGTGGATTTGGTCGTGTCAGTTTCTTCCGGTATATGAAAATACCTTGGTACCTGGTAGGATTCCGACGGCTCCTCCCCTTTGTCGTCTTCGTTTGGTTCGGGAGCGGGCATCGGTTCCTGCAATTGCTATGTCGCATGTTCCTTCCCTTTACTACCAGAAACTAGGACCGCGTTCATCTCCCTTGCTGCCAGTTGATCTCTTCTTATTTGTTTGATTCCCTCTGGAGTTGGGAATTCCAGAAGTTGGTGGTATGTTGATGTTTACGGCCCTCATCTCGTGTAGCCATGGTCTGCCAAGAATTGTGTTGTAGCCCATGTCGCCATCTAGTACTTCAAACAAGGTAGTCTTCATGACCCTTTCGGCATTAGTGGGCAGCAAGATCTTCCCTTGGGTTGTCACACTAGCCAAGTTGAACCCGGCGAGGAGCTTGGTTGCCGAAATGATACTTCTGGTTAGCTTGGCTTGCTCTAGCAGTCTCCAGTGAGTGATATTGGATGAACTTCCTGGATCCACCAGAACACGTTTAATTTTAAAATCTAGAACATTAAGAGAAATTACTAGGGCATCGTTATGTGGCAATCGAAGTCCATCGGCGTCCTCTTCTGTGAAGGTGATGTTATCCTCGGAGACTTCCTGAAGTCTATTGCTATGAGTCACGATACTTTTGTCTTTTTTACTGTCGAGAAGGTTATACTGTTGATCTTGTTTTCCCCAAAAATCATGTTAATGGTTTGCAGGGAAGGGTCTTCACCTATCTTCGAGGGTTCTGCGTTGTCCCGGTTGCGCTCATAATTGTTTTTAGCTTGGTCGCTTAAGAACTCTCTAAGATAGCCGTTTTTCAACAATGTTCCCACCTCCTCGTGCAGATTTCAGCAGTCCCCAGTCCGGTGGCTGTTAGTCCTATGATACTCGCACCATAGATTAGGATTCTTTTGGCTGGGATCAGATCTCATTGGCCTCAAGAACCGTGCTTCCTTGATGTTCCTCATCGCCGATACCAGCTCCACTACACTAACATTGAAATTGTACTCAGATAGCCTGGGATAGGTGGAATCCTGGGAACCCGATACCTCTTTATCTTGCAATGACCTGTTATTTCGTCGCGGTTAGCTCTTCTGTTGGAAGCGAAACTATCTGCAGACCGGAACCCTCGTCCGTCCTTCGACCGTTTTGTAGGGCAAAAACTATCCCTTAGAAGATCGCCGATCTGCATCAAAATCATCCTTCGGCTTATCCTTGTTCTTTTCTCGATCCTGACCCTTAGTTGATGCCGGAAATCCAAGATGATCATCTTCTATCCTTATCTTTGATTCGTAACGGTTATGGACATGTGCCCATGTAGTTGGCTTGAACTCGAGCATGCTTTCTTGCAGTTTCCGGGAGGCATCGGAGCTCCTCAGGTTCAACCCTTAAGTTAATGCCTCAGCTTCCCATTCATCTGGCATGGCCGGTAGCAGCATCCTTTCTTTCTGAAACATGGTCACAAACTCTCGCAGCAATTCAAACTCTCCTTGCGTAATTCTGTATATGTCCGCCTTTCGAGCATGTACCTTCCTAGACCATGTATGGGCCTTGATGAAAGAGTCTGCAAGCCTCTCAAAGGAATCTATTGAGTGTTTGGGTAAGAGTGAGTATCATGTCAAGGCTCCCTTTGTGAGGGTTTCTTCGAACTTCTTCAGCAGGACCGACTCAATCTCGTGTGGAGCCAAATCGTTTCCCTTCACCACCGTTGTATAGGTGTTGATGTGCTCCTGAGGGTCCAAAGTCCCATCACAGTGCATCTGGCATTTTTAACCGCTTCGGAATTAACTGTGGTGTTGCGGTAGGTTTGAACGACAACTGGGTGTATTTCTTTGAATCTGGCCCCTTCAACACTAGCGGTGCGCCTGGAATTTGATCCATTTGGGCGTTTATTTCCCTCATAAATCGTATGAGCTCGGTTTTGAAGGGATCACTATTGTTGTTGTTACCAGATCCAGTGTTGATCCCCCCGGCCCCGTCGAAGCTGACCTCACCCCTTGGGGTGTTGCTATCAACCCTTTATGTTGTTTGATTCGCGGGAGCACCGGGAGGAACTAGACCTATTCCATTCGCGTTGTTGAATTTATAGCGTGGTTTATAGACAAGCGAATCGATTTGATCCCAAAATGATAGATAAATTAAATAAAATACGACTTAGCATTGAAATCGAGATAAAATAGCAGACGACGTGGTTTCGGGAGCAGGGCTTCCGAAGACAGCAATAAGAATATCGTTAGACAGAAACTAAAGTATTATATAGCTTGGAATGATGAGTAGCACAAGTTTGTCAGAAGTTTCGTGTCCCACAATGGTTTTTTAAGCCAATATTTATAATTAACCTAGGGAACAGGATTCTAGGATCAAGCCCCTCTTAAATGACAATAATGGGGGGTCATTGATTAATATGTAACGACAGGTCATGAACGCCAAAATTCTCTATAACGGATGTATATATAATACTGAGGAATATTCTTCATTGAATGTCATCTGGTGGCAAATATTTGTTTTCCCTCGTTGACAATGTTCCCTTCGGGGTCTACCCGATGCCAACTGAAGTTGTTGCCCTTGATCTCGGTTTCCACCTACTTCATCTTCTGTTTATCTCCGGTTCCACGTGTCACTCTGTCATTTGAGTATTTAATGTAAACCGATTTTACACTATGCAGAAGCGCCCGATCCTTTTTTTTAAAAAAAATTTGAGCTCAGATGCGCTACTGTATCGTCCTGGAATCGGACGGAAACTGGATTTGGTTAGTAAAGGTAGTTCATGATACTATGTTAGGAAAATGAATTATGGGCATAACTCAACCCAAAAGGTAATTTATGAGGTGAAAATTGTCCAATACCATATAAAGAGATGAAAACTTATTTCCTAAAAATATAATAGGACGCTCTTTAACAGTAAATACGTCCCACCCTATATATCCGAACACCACTAGAAAATTTGTTACTGCTACCGACAATCTCAATTACCCTGTGCAAGCATATTGCAGAGTTTTTTCGTTGTAAGAATTTTAAAGTCGTTCGTTATGATACCGTGCCTACATTGAACCGGTGGATCAATATAGATAGCGGATGTCTCCGATTACACATATATATGATAAAGTTATATTTAGATTCTCTACTTGTCTTTATGCAAAGTTCCATCCACTGTAACGCTTAAACCAGCGAAGTGCATATGCAAATTTTCAGTTTTTGGGCTAGTGTTTATTTATGGCAAAACAACGTAATATTATTAGATTTTGTTTTTAGTTGTGAAAGGCTGGGAGAACTACTTAATTATAGCCAAAATTCAGAGGCGGAGCCACAATGTCGGCTACAGGTCTGATCGACCCAGTAGTTTTGGTCCAAATCATGTATTTGTCTTAAAATTTTCATTAAATATATACAAATTATTAATTTAGAATTCTAACTTTAAAGGATTAGCATCCCCGAACGCATAAATTTGAAATCCTGCTAGGAGCTTCTGCTATACTATTAATTGAGCTTGTTTTTCACGTGCAATGCTTCTTAATAGTAGATTATGGCCTATATATGTGTGTGATTTTACTTGTTGAATTTTTTTTTTTTTTTACTTTTTGCGAAAGTGTTCTGTCTTGAATTGATAAAACACGTTACTAACTTAAAACAAATCCTCAAATAGTTGATATATCTTTAAAGTTAATCGATATACGAATCATTTGAGTACTGACTCCTTCATATTACTCATTAAAGTTTGGGATGGCCACAAACAACAGAAAGGGAGCAATAGCATAATTATTACGCCCTTACTATTAACTTGACAGTTATTATTAAGTCCATTTTTATTTCAAAATACTAAACATGCAGTTAGAAATGATTGCCTATTGTATTTTGGATGAAATTTATCTACAAGGAATGCGAAATAAGAATTGATTTCATAATATCAATGTGACAGTCCAACCCCATCTACCCAATGTAAGGACTTTTACATAGTTGTCATATGCACAGCTGAAAATGATGGATTGTTTTATGAAAAAGTAGGGTATTATTGAAGGCGTGTTCGCATAAAGAGCCTGCGTCCAAAATCAACCCCACCAAAGGCAAACGTCAGATGAAAAAGGTATAAGGAATAATCAATTACCAGATATGAAATAATGGGCAATATCTTGTCCTCTATATTTTGGCATCTTCTTATTTGGCCTCATTGCTGAACAATCCCATCTACTTTTCTATATATTTTAAGAGAAAAGGATGCATATACTAATGAAGGAAAAGTACAAACCAAACACAATAAGATGGACAAAATTATCGATTGAAATATTCTGCATATATTGATGAACTTCATGTTATTAACCCTCTTAATTAACTTGCTGAAAATACTAGTTTAGACTGAAATACATAGAACCAAGAAACATGTTAGTGAGTTATTTGACGAAGTTCACAATGTATAGCCCCACAACTTGCTGAAATATAATTACATATATAGAACCCAGAGACATGTTATTATATGCTAAAGCACCCAATCATATGAGACATGTAAATAAATATTCCAAGAATCTTTTGTACTGTTTTTTTTTTTTTTTTGAGGGGTTGTATTTAGCAAAATAAGAAAAAGAAATCCCAGTAATCGAGATATGAAATATATATTCCATGTACTTTATAGTTTATAGTATGCATAGTGAGTTCTAATTCCCTCGGGGTTGTCGAGAAGAAATGGAATCCTAGTTGGACGCACTATGGTCCAATTATTTAAATACAAAAATGTAATATATTCAACAATCATTGGAGTGCTTGAATAATGCAAGTTTAGCTATTACAATCATTATCCATTTGCTTTTGGCTAGAGCTTGTCACCCACGTCTAGCTACTAGCAAATATTTCAGAGCTCTATTTATTTTCATTTTCAGTTTCTTACTATCAAGGAATGTCCTCGATTTCTAACATGTTTGGCTTAGCTGATTGCAAATGACAAATGAAGTAGGTTTTAAGTGTTGAAAGTGACTTTACAAATAAGCAATTATGTATTTTGATAGAAGTGTTGAATTTGATAACAATGTAAATATTACCATTAACAACAAACTTCAATATATCTAAAGAGAACCTAAATCCCATAGCCACCTTCCATGAAGAGTACTATGTAATGTAGTCCTCCAACATAGTTAACTGTACAAGAATTTTCTGAATCAATCCCCTACAGCATTGTGCTCTCTTAGACATCCTAATTTGTTCTATTCTATCTATAAACGTCTTCTTGATCTGTGCTACTATCATGTCTATATTTACGGTGTGTCCCCTAAACAATTTCCGGTTCCTGACTTTTCAGGTATGGTATATTCTTGCACTCCATATAGCTGCTACAAACTCTTTTTTAAATTGCTGCCAACGTTGATTCTTTATTCTGTCAAAAGTCTGCTTCACGTCACCTTCAGGGATTTGGATTCCTATCCAGTGTGCTAATTGTGCTTTAAGTTTTCTTATCCAGATGCATTCTGAAAAGTGATGTCGAGATGATTCCTCCACTATTTGATCACACAGACAACATTGGTCATGTTCAACATGAATCTGTAATCTCTTCAACCTTTCTTTCGTTAGTAATCTGTCCTGTGCAGCCAATCAGGTCATAAACCTGTGTTTTAGTTGTGAAATGGAGCTCCAAATTAGTTCAGCATTCTTCATTCTTGTTAGTGGCCCTAACAACTTATTGTAACTGCTAGAGATGGAGTAAGTCCCCTGAGGCCCTAGGATGTATGTTCCCTTGCTGGTACCAATCTTGCATCACCATTTTAACGAGGCGGTCTTCTTCCAATACCAACTACAATCATTGGGATGTTGGTGACTCCAAATATCAGTATTATTTTTCATATAAATCCCATGCACCCATTTTACCTATAATGAATCATTTTTATTTGCTAGTTGCCTGAATAATTTCTCAACAGAGGCAATATTCCACAACCTACTCCCATTGATATTCAATCCACCAAACTTCTTTGGACAACAGATTTTATCCCAAGCTACAGGTGATACTTTCCTATTGCCTTCAGTGTTGCCCCACAAGTACTCCCTACATTTCTTGTCCACCTCCTTTAGCATACTTTGTGAAAGTATGAAAGCTGCTCCCAGAAGCTGTGGTAAGAATAAGACTGATGTTACTACCTGTAGCCTCTCAACATAGGACATTTGCTTGGAGTAAACTGTACTGATTCCGTTAGTTATCTTCTCAATAAGCTTGTGACATTCCATCTTATTCCACTTCCTTGATGATAAAGGTAAACTCAAATATCTTATAGGGAATGCACCTAAAATAAATTCAGTTTTTTGCACTAAAGCGTTCTTTATTTGATCATCCACTCCAACTAGAAAGATACTAGACTTATCCAAATTTGCCACCAAACCTATAACCTTACTAAAATGAGATAAGGCTTCCATTACTCTTGCTATTGGTGCAGGAGCTCCTTTACAAAAGATCATCAAGTCGTCTGCAAAAATATCAAGTGTGTCAGCTGAAATGGTTTACACATGAGATGGAATTTGAAGTCTGACAATTCACTCATGTATTTCAATATTCTAGAAAGGCACTTCATGACTAGGACAAATAGCAAGGGGTACATTGGATCCCCCTGTCTCAGACCTCTCTGTCCTTCAAAGAAGCCATAACCTTCACATTAACTCTTATTGTATACTTAAGAGATGTAACAGAAATCATAATCAAACTTATGAACTTGGCAGGAAACCCATACCCTTTGAGTGCTTCTTCAACAAACTCCCAACTAGCCATATCATAAGCTTTTCTTTAGTTAATTTTCATCAAGCATCTAGGTGAGGTCGTCTATTGTAGTGCCTCAATAAGTCATGGCATATAAGTACATTATGAACCATAGATCTCCCTTGAACAAATGTTGATTAATTCTCTGCCACAATTGCATTAACAGAAACCTTCAGCCTACTACAGAGTAATTTAGAAATATATTTGTACAGGACATTGCAATAAGCAATGGGTCTGTAATGACCGGCACTTTCAGGAACCTTTACCGTTGGGATCAATGCAATATTGGTAGTGTTGATTTGCCTCAACAGCCTTCCATTATTAAGGAATGTCAATACTGCCTCTGTGAGTCCTTCCCTACAATGTCCCATACTGATTTGAAAAATCCACTTCCATAGCCATCTAATCCCTGGCTCTTATTGCTATCAATTTTAAACATAGCTTGCTTCACTTCCACTTCAGAGTAAGGCTTGATTAGATAAATTTGTTGTTCCACTGATAAGGTTGTCCCATTATTGAGGATGCCAGTGAAAGCATTCAATCTATCAAACTGCTTCCTTCATAGTAGATCAGTGTAATACTCCACAAAGATATTAGCAATAGCTTCTTGCTTAGTCTGCTAGTTTCTATGTTGATCGTTCATCTGAGTGATTGCCTGCTGCAGCTTTCTATGTTTTATAATTGAGAAAAAGTACTTAGTGTTATCATCTCCAACCTTTATCCAAGTAGTTTTACTCTTTTGTTGTAAAAACATCTCTACTAAGAAAGAAGATTGGTTGAACTTTTGGAATTTAGTCTTCTCATCCTCCTGGAGTTGTGCATTTAAAGGATCAAGTTGCAATAATGCCTGAGCTTGCTTCAGTGATACTTTATCATCCTCTGCTTCCTTTACTATGTTACTGAATTGTTGCTTATTCAACTCTTTCAACTTCCTTTTAACTGTTTTAATTTTTGCACTACTTGATACATTCTGCAGCCATCAATTTGTGCATCCCATAGTTCCTTGACCTTAGCAAGAAATAAGGGGTGTTGTGCCTAGAAATTACTATAATAGAAAGCTCTTCTCCTTCTGAAATTAATCTCATTTAACATCACTTTCGCTGGGTAATGATCATTGATGCCTTTAGATAGGAATTTTGTTCTACATGTACGCATAGTATTTATCCAAACTTCATTAATGAACAACCAATCTATTTTAGAGAAAATTCTATGATTACCACTTCTACATTCCAAGTGTGATTTTGTCCTTGTTGAGGAAGCTCAATTAGGCCACATGTATCCACACAATTATGAAAATTCACAACTTCTACAAGTTACTAGATCCCACCCCATTCTATCTTCAACATTCAAAACAAAACTAAAATCTTCTAAGATTAACTAAGGTTGCTGACATGTTGAGCTTTGTTGCTCTAGTGCCTCCCGAGGCTCCTTACTCTCATCTCTAGTGTTATGTGCATACACTACTGATAACATAAACCTTAACTGCATAGGAATGTATGTTACCTCACATGTAATTACTTGAGTTGTGCTCATTTTAAGCTAAATATTATAGTAGTATGGCCTCCAACTTACCCATATTCTGCCATTGTAATGATCTCCCAAGTTGTTATGTTATTCCATCCACTGAAGATACCACTAGCTATTTTCTCGAACTTGTTACTTTTTATTTTTCTCTCCAAAATCCTACTAGATTAACTTTTTCAACATTGCAAAGGGACTTGACCTCCCTTTGGTTATTAGGGGCATTAAGCCCCATAGCATTCCAGTAGAGCATATTAACCCTTCCCTGAATGAGGAATGGGTTGGCCTCCCACATTATCTCCTACATTACCTGTAACACTACAATCTAGTTTAGTCCTGTGGAGAACCTGAAAGGTATTGCGACTTGTCGCTTGTTGTGTCTGCTTGTTCTGAATCCTTCCTGCACGCCCTCTTGATGGTGTTATCCATACAGAGTTTGCTTGTTCTTGTATTTTCTCTTTCAGGGGAAGTTCTTTTTGTCTTTCACCACTTTTTTGAATCTTCTGCTTCTCTTTTGGATCTTCAGAGTTTGGTTTATCAGTCCTCATTCCTTCTTGTGGTGTCTTTTCTTCTTGCACATCTATTTTTGGCCCCCTCTTTTTTCTATATTCTGATTCTGAGTGACCATATTTCTTGCAGAATTCACATAACGTTGGCTTCCAGTCATAGATTACCTTTTGTTCTACCACTGATCCTTTTTCATTTCTAAACAGAATACAGTCTGGTAATACTGTATCCATTCCCACCTCTACTAATAACCAAGCAAAATTGAGCCCTATCTTATTCTTTGTATTTTGGTCTACCATCGATGGCTTTCCAATCAGACTACCTATCTTACTTAGGCCTTCTGGATCCAATACTTGAAATACAATCCAGGCAACTTAATCCAAATCGGCACAGTGTATAATTCTTCTCTCGTAAACTCCATGTTTGGGCACCAAGCTTTGACAATGTATGGCATATTGTCAAAGTGATAGATACCATGAATTGCTTTATTTTTCCCCAATTTTGTACAATCCCATTTTCTAGCATTAAAATTTTATTGATCCCATGTTTAGCCCAGATCTTCTTTATATACCCATTGAGTACTGAAAATGGGGGATAAGCTTCCAACACATAGCATAGCACGACATTCTTTGAATATTCCATCTAAGATGCAATATCTTCTAACTCAATATTTACAGTTGGTGACTCACCTTGCACTTTAGGAGCTACATATCAATTTTGAAGCCAGCATTCGATAGTTTTGAGATGTCAAAGTTCTCCCAAATCGAGCTCTAGTTGATTGGTTGCTCGAGTCCTCCTCCACCTGATCGGCCCAGGACTTATTCTCGCTACTCGAAGGACTTTGTTGCTTATTTCCTGACTGTACTATCTTACTCCATTATTGAATTTCTTTCAATAAGCCTGCCTTCTCTGATTCTCCTACCGGAACTACCATTGCATTGCTTTCCTGTTCACCTAGGGTTTCTGTCAATTGGCTGCTTTGAGCTTGTTGTCCTCGATGTTGATTATACTTAGCTGTTGTTTCCTTCACCATTAGAGCCTTTTGAGAAGGAACACGTGCCCTCTTCCCCATGGCCAGTGCATGTTAGTTAAAGTGCACAGAGAGAAAACGAGCCATCGTCAGATAGCTGTGAACATTAAAGTTGAATTTGATAATAAGATGTTCTTTTGTTAAAATAACTAGAATATTTGTAAATTTTCTACAAAGATTATAATTTAAAACTATATTTTGTAAAGAAAAAGAAAGAACGACGAATATGGAATAAAGAAAATATTAGGAGTTTTTTTTGGATAGGTATTTTGAGAATACGATTTTTTTTAAAGAAAATATAATAATAATTTTTTTTGGTCAAACTAGAAGTGCTTATTAGTTGAAACTAATAAGTTGATGGATGATCAGTTTATATGACGTTTCGCTAATTTTAACTTACAAGCACTTAACTTATAAATATTTTTATTTATTTATCAAACACGTAAATAAATCGAGATGTACTTATAAGCTTAGCCATATACCTTATTTACAGATTATAATATTTTTCTTGAAGCGAATCGATTTGTATGTTCCAGATTGTGGTAGCCCAAGTAACTTAAAAGTTTTGCTAAGACACTTTTAGCATTATAAAAAATTATCCTGGAATGGTAAGCATCATGTGGTTGTAGTTTAGTGGTGAGAATTCCACGTTGTGGCCGTGGAGACCTGGGCCCGAATCCCAGAAGCCACATTATCTTTTTCATTTCCTTTTTTTGAGTTAGTAGTTCATTTTCCAATTCTTTACTATTTGCAAGAAGTTAAACCCTCATAATACATTTTCCGGGTCAATAAATCCTCGTAATACTCGGTTGTGTTTCCGGAATGGTAACTACGTCTAGATGAAAGTGGAGTTATGATACATTAAATCTGACTTCTGATTAATTTTATTAAGTCAACTGTCATAAAAGAAATCTAACCATCTTTTCTCTTTCTTCCCCCCTCGGCAGTACTTAGGTAAATCGTCGGTTTTGGATTTCAGGTTAATCGGAATAGATATGGAAGGATGATTCTCACCTTGAAGCTTAAAGTTTGAAAGATTTGACCAAGTTTTCACATGTTGGCATACGACCTCGGATTGCAATTTTTATGATTTGGTTAGCTTCGTTAGGTGATTTGACCCGCTCCCATTTCATTATATCTCGTGGTAGGCGTACCACCCGCTCCCATTTCATTATATCTCGTGGTAGGCGTACCACCCGCTCCCATTTCATTTTCTCTCGTAAACTCCATGTTTGGGCACCAAGCTTTGACAATGAATGGCATATTGTCAAAGTGATAGATTCCTCCATGAATTGCTTTATTTTTCCCCAATTCTGTACAATCCCATTTTTTAGCACTAAAATTTTATTGATCCAATGTTTAGCCCAGATTCTCTGTATATAACCATTAAGCACTAAAAATGGGGGATAAGCTTCCAACACATAGCATAGCATGACATTCTTTCAATATTTAATCTAAGATGCAATATCTACAATTGGTGACTCACCTTGCACTTTAGGAGCTACATATCAGTTTTAAAGCCAACATTCGATAGTTTTGAGATGTCAAAGTTCTCCAAAATCGAGCTCTGTTTGGTTGGTTGCTCGAGTCCTCCTCCACTTTATCGGCCCATGACTTATCCCCGCTACTCGAAAGACTTTGCTGCTTATTCCCTGATTGTACTATCTGTAACGACCCGACCGGTCGTATTGAATAGTACAACCCCGTTTCCCCATTTACTGCTAAATTCATGCTTTACAGTTATTATATGACTCGCCGGGGTAATTGGTTCGGGTTCGGTGAGGTTTTGAAATGAATTGAGACACTTAGTCTCCAAGAAGAAAGCTTAAGTTGAATAAATTGACCGGAAGGTGAAATATGTGTAAACGACCCCGAAATGGATTTTTGATGATTCCAATAGCTCTGTATGGTGATTTTGAGCTTAGGAGTGTATCCGGATATTTATTTCGAGGTCCATAGCTAAAATAGGCTTGAGATGGCGAAAATAAGAAATTTAAGTTTGGAAGTTTGAACGGGGGGTTGACATTTTGATATCGAGGTCGGAATCGAGTTCTGAAAATTTTCATAGCTTCGTTATGTCATTTGTGACTTGTGTGCAAAATGTGAAGTCAATCGGATTTGATTTGATAAGTTTTTTGCATCGAATATAGAAGTTGGACGTTCCTAGTTTCATTAGGCTTAAATTGGGGTGTGATTCGCGGTTTTGCGTTATTTGATGTGATTTGAGGTTTAGACTAAGTTCGTATGATGTTTTAGGACTGGTTGATGCATTTTGTTGAGGTCCTGAAGGCCTCGGGTGAATTTTGGAAGGTTAACGAATCGATTTAGACTTGAAGAAAAGCTGCTGCATTTTTTTCAGAGCAGCGTGAACAGTAACACGCGTGAACAGTAACACACGTGAACAGTACACGTATGAACAGTACCGCAAAAAAAATTCTGGACAGTGTATAACGAGCAGTCCGAGTTTTCTTTCA
Organism: Nicotiana attenuata; assembly: GCF_001879085.1. Lineage (NCBI taxonomy): Eukaryota > Viridiplantae > Streptophyta > Magnoliopsida > Solanales > Solanaceae > Nicotiana > Nicotiana attenuata. Next base: position 55,869,500 of record NC_031990.1, on the reverse strand, counting down.
TTTTCGGACTTCCAAGCTCGGTTTGGGCGATTTTCAGAGGCAAAGTTCGCCACAAAATTTGGGGTAAGTGTTCTTGACTCCCTTGTGATTATATTCCAAGAATTAATCTTCATTTTCGGCGTTAGATTATTGAGTTTTCAAGAGAAATTGGAGGAATTTTCTACAATTCGATAAAATGTATTTTTGAGATTTGAACATTGATCTGGAGTTGGATTTGGGTAAAATCTGTATGGTTGGACTCGTGGTGGAATGGTCTTTCACATTCCGTAATTTTTGTCTGGTTCCGAGACGTGGGCCCACGGGCAATTTTTGGGTTAATTTCAGATTTTGTTAGAAAATTAGTATTTTCATATGGAATTAATTCCTATAGTATGTATTGAATGAATCGAGTTAATTGTGACTAGATTCGGGACGTTTGGAGGCCGATTTGAGAGGAAAAGACATTGTAGAGTAAGATTTTGTTCGGATTGAGGTAAGTAATGATTGTAAATATTGTCCTGAGGGTATGAAACCTCGAATTTTACATCGTTGTGCTACTTTGAGGTGACGCACATGCTAGATAACGGGCGTGGGCTCGTGCACCGTTGGGGATTGTGACTTGGTCCGTCCCGTACGACTATTAAGTCGCATATTTGATTGAAAACTGTTTGATATCATTGTATTTTGGAAAGTATTACTATGTTTGGGGCTGAATGCCGTGTTTGGGCCTCGTGCCGAATGTTTGGACCCTTAGGGGCTTTTTACTACTGTTTTCTCACTGTTTTTGGTTTAATATTTATACTTAGTCATGCTATGTTTTACTGATTTCATAACTTGGTTCTATTTACTCCGTTTTAATTCTATAAAAGATATTTTGGACCGAGCACCTATTTTTACTGTTAGCCCGAGTGGCTTGAGAGATTTCTGACTGAGTGAGGCCGAGGGCCTGTGTTGTGAGGATATTATGGGATCGGGCTGCACGCCGCAGCAGGTTGTTACTGATTCATGATATTGTGAGGCCGAGGGCCTGAGTGATTTATGCCACTAGGTGGCTTGTTGTTGTTATGAGGCTGAGAGCCTGTTTGGTTATGCCACGAGGTGGCTAGTTTAGCGCTTGGGCTGTAGGACACCCTCCAGGAGTCTGCACACCCCCAGTGAGCGCAGGTATGTGGTAGCACGTGAGTTGTCCGTGCAAATAGTAGCGCTTGGGCTGTAGGAGCCCCTTCGGAGTCTGTACACCCCCAGTGAGCGCGGGTACCCGGTGTGAGTGATGTGATATTGTCCGAAGGGCTGTTGTTGATTTATATTGTTTCCCGAGGGGCTGTGATTGATTCATATTGTGGCTCAAGGGGCTGTTCTTGATCCATGTTTTTCCCGAGGGGCGGTTCTTGATTCATGTTATGCCCGAGGGGCTGATTACGAGTGATTGTGAGGTAGCCCGAGGGGCTGATTCTGCTGATATTTTTGCCCGAGGGGCGGTTTATGGTATATGTTTTGCCCGATGGGCTGTTTACGTTTCTATCATTTTTACTCACTGTTTTATCACTCGTTTGAAACTATTGGAAGATGTTTTAAAAAGGAAAGGTTTTTACTAAAATTGAGTTAGATTTACGAAATAAATGGTTTCTGTACTATTTTTGGAAATGTACTGTATTTGCTGTAGCGTTTTACGTGTTTTCTTACTGCTAAGTCTTTATTTACTCTTATTACTTACTGAGTTGGCGCACTTACATTACTCCATGCACCTTATGTGCAGATTCAGTTATTTCTGAACCCGGTAGCGGGTGTTTATTACTTAGTGGCAGGTTCATCGGAGTTAGCAAGGTAGCTGCATTGCGATCGCAGCCCTGCTTTCCTCCCTCTACATTCTTCCTTAGTTGTATTCATTGATTTTCCCAGCCATGTTGGTCTTATGTTGTCAGACGGTGGTAGTAGATGTTCATGACTAGTGACACCCGGATGTTGGGCTTTTCTTTCCGCACTATTGTTTTGTTTTCAACACCTTTTTTTTAAAATGTTTATTGTTAAATAACTTTGATTTTATCCTAAGAATGAAAATATTGATTGGTTTTCGGTTTGTATCGGGTGGCCTAGTTCCATGATAGGCGCCATCACGATCGGATCGATTTTTGGGGTCGTGACAAGTTGGTATCAGAGCCTAGGTTACATAGGTCTCACAAGTCATGAGCAGGTCTAGTAGAGTCTCGCGGATTGGTACGGAAACGTTTGTACTTATCTTCGAGAGGCTGCAGAACCTTTAGAAAATTCAAAATTTTTGAATTCTTATCGTGCGACATTGACTAAACATGCAGCGTCATTCCTTGAATTCCTTCCACGTATTCGTGTGCGCATATGAGCGCTCGGTAACAACTTTTGACAGTTTGGGATTCCATGAATGATACACGAAAGGTGATTAGTGTACTGATGATGGGCCGGTCTGGGAGACTCGAGGCCAGGTGTCGACCGCGGCTTAGGCTCGATAGTTTCAGTTGTGAAAACTTGTGCATTGGACTTATGTGTCCTGTAGTGTTCTTATGAGTTGAAATTGTGGCTCGATGAGCGGTTAAATGGCTATTTGATGAGTATGAGGTGAATGCGGGATGTGTTCAAATGGTTAGAGTATGATGAGAGGAGTTTCTTGAAATGTCTTGAGAGGAATTACTCGAGGGTCTGTTCTTGATCCATGTTTTGCCCGAGGGGCGGTTCTTGATTCATGTTATTCCCGAGGGGCTGATTACGAGTAATTGTGAGGTAGCCTGAGGGGCTGGTTTTGCGGATATTTTTGCCCGAGGGGCGGTTTATGGTATATGTTTTGCCCGATGGGCTGCTTACGTTTCTATCATTTTTACTCACTATTTTATCTTTCGTTTGAAACTGTTGGAAGATGTTTTAAAAAGGAAAGGTTTTTTATTGAAACTGAGTTAGATTTACGAAATAAATTGTTTTTGTACTATTTTTGGAAATGTATTGTATTTGTTGTAGCGTTATGACGTGGTTACGTGTTTTCTTACTGCTCAGTCTTTATTTACTCTTATTACTTACTGAGTTGGCGTACTCACATTACTCCCTGCACCTTATGTGCAGTTTCAGGTGTTTTTGAACCCGATAGCGGGTGTTAATTACTTAGTGGCAGGTTCATCGGAGTAATCAAGGTAGCTGCCTGGCGATCGCAGCCCTGCTTTCCTCCCTCTACATTCTTCCTTAGTTGTATTCATTGATTTTCCCGGCCATGTTGGTCTTATGTTGGCAGACAGTGGTAGTAGATGCTTATGACTAGTGACACCCCGATGTCGGGCTTTTCTTTCCGCACCGTTGTTTTGTTTTCAACACCTTTTTTTTAAAGGTTTATTGTTAAATAACTTTGATTTTCTCCTAAGAATGAAAATATTGATTGGTTTTGGGTTTGTGTTGGCCGGCCTAGTTCCATGATAGGCGCCATCACCATCGGATTGATTTTGGGGTCGTGACAAGTTGGTATCAGAGCCTAGGTTACATAGGTCTCACAAGTCATGAGCAGGTTTAGTAGAGTCTCGCGGATCGGTGCGGAGACGTTTGTACTTATCTTCGAGAGGCTGCAGAACCTTTAGGAAATTCTAAATTTTTGAATTCTTATCATGCGACATTGATTAAACTTGAAGCGTAATTCCTTCCACGTATTCGTGTGCGCACATGAGCGCTCGGTAACAACTTTCGACAGTTTGGGATTCCATGAATGATACACGAAAGGTGATTAGTGTAATGATGATGGGCCAGTCTGGGAGACTTGAGTCCAGGTGTAGACCGCGGCTTAGGATCGATAGTTTCAGTTGTGAAAACTTGTGCATTGGACTTATGTGTCCGGTAGTGTTCTTATGAGTTGAAATTGTGGCTCGATGAGCGATTAAATGGCTATATGATGAGTATGAGGTGAATGCGGGATGTGTTCAAATGGTTGGAATGTGATGAGAGGAGTTTCTTGAAATGTCTTGATTGACTTATCGTCTTGAGTTATGGGTGTATTGAAGGATCTTTCACGTGGTGTACGTGTGGAACAAATTAAATTCTCATGAATTGTAAATGAGTGCAGACTCAGGGATATTAAATTATTGCGTATTAATTGTTTGTGAAAAGAGTATAGAAAAATGCCAGCTTGAGGCTAAGCAAGCGAGTTATCACTTGCGGAATAAACTACAAAGGTGTGATCTTTACAATGTTGTGCGAAGAATTTTCTTTTCTACCCGTAGGGTAGATGTATTAAGATTTTAATTGGAATTAGTCAAGAAAGTTGACCTGACCATCACGGGAGTGAAGGCGAGCTTAGTAGATGGATTGAGGAACCATATAAATTGTGTTGCATGAGCTTGGAAAGAATTTAGTCAAATCGCACTACAGTGTTATGGCAGTACCTGGATAGGTGTATTGTAAATTATTGAATTTCCTGATTTATGGCTTTGAGCCAAGTGGGGGAGTCCGCTATCGGCAATTTGATTTCATGGATTATATGTTAAATTTAGGTTTTGGTTCGAAACATGCTCGTAGGTTAGTTATGACCTGCAAAGGCTGAGATCGGGGAAGACTAGAATAATGAAATTCCTGAATACGGGTTATATTGCGCTTTATGAGTATATTAAGATCATGGGATGATTAAGTTATTAATTGTGAAGAATGTAATGCGCATGGAATGTGAATGCGACCAGTGGTGTTAAGGCAGGGTTACTCCCTTGAGTGTTGTTGTGCTAATAGGACATGTGTCGTTGGCTTGTTTAGACAGTGCAATTTAGATTTGAGCAGAGTAGATGACTCTTGAAAGAATTCTTATGGATTCAGAAATGTATATGTAGCAATTGAAAAATTTTCGGATTTGTATGTCGCTAGAATCAATTATTTACATTGGATGGTACCGAGACTTGCGGTAATTCTGTATGACTACGGATTCTGTACTCTAGTATAAAGGAGGTAAAAGATTGATTTTAAGGTACTTTCAGAGTGGGCATTTTGACTGTGGTACTTAGTGGGATGCTTAAGAAGAATACAGTGGCTTATGAGCCTTAGGGTCATGTGGTTTTATGCTGGGATCTCTGGTTGTGATCTTCGGGTAACATTCTTGGTGCATGTCAAGTAGGAGTGTCGATTCGAGGGTAATCCAAAAAGGAATCAAAGAAATAGAATAACTTGGTAGTAAGTTGGATCAACGCGATAATTGATATGATCGGTTATCGGTATACTTATGATGTGGTGAGTCTGAGTTGAGAGATTGCGGTATTATGGCGAGGAGATGTATCAAATGGAAGGTAATTCAGAAGAAAACTTAGATAAATAGGATAGCTCGGTAGTCGGTCGGATCGACATGGTAAGGGATATGATTAGTTCTTTGGGCGCTTATGAGGTAATGAGTTTCTACAGGTGTTTTGTGGCAATGCTCTTGAGTTTCGGGTGACCTGCGTAGCTTGGTTGAGTTAGAACGATTCAGCCATGATGGTTTGGTTTTGTGCACATGGGATTCGGAGAATTCTTAATGGTTTCTACCACGGTTAGAGATGTACATTTTTTACTGGCGTGAGGAGCATGTGATGTATAGTGATTTTCTTCTAGATGGGATCAAATGGAATGTTCTTGGCTAGTTGAGTACATAGTTGCTTGTGGTTTTGAGTGGATTATGAAGTTCTAACATTTATCATAGGATGTCATAGTATGTGCGGTATGTTGTGTAGGATTGAGATTGGCATGTGTAAGCTCACAGTTCAGTTCTGAAAGGAAAGTCATAAATTCTTAGGCAAATGATATTGCTAATTGATGTGGCTTGAAGAGGGCATACATTTCAGAAAGGGCAATGTGCTTGAGTTATGGATACTTTGTTGGTATTGCGGCACTATCTTGTCTGATCGACTACTGATATTCAAAGTTTGCTTGGTGGCGCAGAAGAATTTTAGAAGTACCCCTCGTGGAATGATCGAGTATTAGAGATGTGTTAGATATTTGGGCGGTGGAGCTGGGATCAGATATGGTGATTCGTGTGCTTTATGTATTTGGAGGCTGGGAGTTCTCATAAACATGTTATTTCATAGTTGTGGATTGTGAAGATGTGGGCAAGCTAGGCAGACGATAGTATGTGCTGTGATTCAGTCATTGTGAACTATTGGAGAGTTATTTATCTATTGTGGGGGACTAAAGTTGATTTGGAGTTCATTGGTAGGCCAATATGGATGTGTGATCTGCATCGAGCAGGATATGTTGACTCCGAACTGCTATTGTTGAGAGAAGTGCCATTCGGTTGTTGTTAAGCTTATTCGTGTTTCGAGATTTATTTGTGAGTTACTCTTGTATGCTACGCGGGATTTTGATTCGTCGATTAAATGCACAAATGATATGGTTCTATTTGGTCTTTATAGCAGAATTCGAGTGAGATGGGCATCTAGGTTTTGCACGATTGATTGCGTATTTGGTATGTTCTTTCGGGCCGGTGTGGCATTACATCATTTGCCTCCCGTGATTATGGTGGTTCACTTTTGTTACCATACATCAAATTGCGCGTAGTTGTTGATTTTGGGCATGATGACTTGGGGTATTTCATGCGGACCAGTGTTTGGATAGGGTCGCGCATTGCAGCGAAGTTATGTTGGGATATGATCTTTCGGGTTAGATTTGTGTGTTCTGGTTCTACAGTGTGTGATGGATTCTTAGCATCGTGTTGTGGTGTTACTGGAGAGCTTGCGGTTGAGCTCTCTCATTTGAGTCATTTTTTCCATGATTTGAGTGCATTTGGATTGTTGCTTATTGGTGCGCGGATTGCACGGGCTGTGGCTTTAAATTGTATTGATGTGTCATGTCACTAGAATAGTCGTGTTGGATGAAATGAGGTCATTGGACCTAGAATGTATACTATCGGATTCGATTTTAGCATGTTGGAAGTGTAATATCGGAAGTCGGCTTAGAAATTTTCTATAATTCCTATCGGAGAAGAGGGAACTCCATGACTGGTTGAATTGAGGAATGATTATGATTTCTGCGTGTTTCTTTCATCATTGGCAGTATACGAAAGTGTTGGAATGAGGCTTTAGTTTGATAAGAGGTTTATTACCAGAATTGGGTTGTTTGAGCAGCTGCTGTGATTAGAAGTTATCGCTACGAGTGTTTGAGTTATATGGTTTATCATGTGATTGCACCTTGGGTTACGGATATGGTTTGATACAGCTTGTTCGGACTTATTCAGTGTGTAGATGTGAGATTCTGACCTTATAGATAATTCAGAAGTGGAAATTTGATTCTAAGGTTACATGCTAGTTGAATTGAGAAATTTCAGTTATGTTGTGCTATCGGACCTATATGGGATAGGGTGACGTGGGATCACCCCCGAGTATGTTCATAGTGAGGTTACACAGTGATTTGATGGCTTTTGGAATAACTCTGGGCAATATCGAGGACGAACGTTTGTTTAAGAGAGGGAGAATGTAACGACCCGGCCGGTCGTATTGAATAATACAACCCCGTTTCCCCATTTACTGCTAAATTCTTTCTTTACAGTTGTTATATGAATCGCCGGGGTAATTGGTTCGGGTTCGGTGAGGTTTGGAAATGAATTGAGACACTTAGTCTCCAAGAAGAAAGCTTAAGTTGAATAAATTGACCGGAAGGTGAAATATGTGTAAACGACCCCGGAATGGATTTTTGATGATTCCAATAGCTCCATATGGTGATTTCGGGCTTAGGAGTGTGTCCGGATATTTATTTCGAGGTCCGTGGCTAAAATAGGCTTGAAATGGCGAAAATAAGAAATTTAAGTTTGGAAGTTTGACCGGGGGGTTGACTTTTTGATATCGGGGTCGGAATCCAGTGCTGAAAATTTTCATAGCTTCGTTATGCCATTTATGACTTGTGTGCAAAATTTGAAGTCAATCGCATTTGACTTGATAGGTTTTTGCATCGAATATAGGAGTTGGACGTTCCTAGTTTCATTAGGCTTGAATTGGGGTGTGATTCGCGGTTTTAGCGTTATTTGATGTGATTTGAGGTTTTGACTAAGTTCTTATGATGTTTTAGGACTAGTTGATGCATTTTGTTGAGGTCTCGAGGGCCTCGGGTGAGTTTCGGAAGGTTAACGGATCAATTTAAACTTGAAGAAAAGCTGCTGCATTTTTTTCACACCAGCGTGAACAGTAGCGTGAACACTAACACGCGTGAACAGTTACCGCAAAAAAAAATCTGGACAGTGTATAACGAGCAGTCCGAGTTTTCTTTCATTTTTGGACTTCCAAGCTCGGTTTGGGCGATTTTCAGAGGCAGAGTTCGCCACAAAATTTGGGGTAAATGTTCTTGACTCCCTTGTGATTATATTCCAGGAATTAATCTTCTTTTTCGGCCTTAGATTATTGATTTTTCAAGAGAAATTGGAGGAATTTTCTACGATTCCATAAAATGTATTTTTGAGATTGGAACATCGATCCGGAGTCGGATTTGGGTAAAATTTGTATGGTTGGACTCGTGGTGGAATGGGCTTTCATATTCCGTGATTTTTGTCGGGTTTCGAGACGTGGGCCCCACGGGCAATTTTTTGGTTAATTTCGGATTTTGTTGGAAAATTAGTATTTTCATATGGAAATAATTCCTATGGTATGTATTGAATGAATCAAGTTAATTGTGACTAGATTGGGGACGTTTGGAGGCCGATTCGAGAGGCAAAGGCATTGCAGAGTAGGATTTTGTTCGGATTGAGGTAGGTAATGATTGTAAACATTGTCTTGAGGGTATGAAACCCCGGATTTCACATCGTTGTGCTACTTTGAGGTGACGCACACGCTAGATGACGAGCGTGGGGTCGTGCACCATTGGGGATTGTGACTTGGTCCGTCCCGTACGACTATTAAGTCGCGTATTTGATTGACAACTGTTTGATATCATTGTATTTTGGAAAGTATTACTATGTTTGGGGCTGAATGCCGTGTTTGGGTCTCGTGCCGAATGTTTGGACCCATAGGGGCTTTTTACTACTGTTTTCTCACTGTTTTTGGTTTAATATTTATACTCAGTCATGCTATGTTTTTACTGATTTCATAACTCGGTTCTATTTACTCCGTTTTGATTCTATAAAAGATATTTTGGACCGAGCACCTGTTTTTACTGTTAGCCCGAGTGGCTTGAGAGATTTCTGACTGAGTGAGGCCGGGGGCCTGTGTTGTGAGAATAATATGGGATCGGGCTGCACGCCGCAACAGGTTGTTACTGATTCATGATATTGTGAGGCCGGGGGCCTGATTGATTTATGCCACTAGGTGGCTTGTTGTTTTTATGAGGCCGAGAGCCTGTTTGGTTATGCCACGAGGTGGCTAGTTTAGCGCTTGGGTTGTAAGACACCCTCCAGGAGTCTGCACATCCTCAGTGAGCGCAGGTATGCGATATCACGTGAGTTGTCCATGCAGATTGTAGCGCTTGGGCTGTAGGAGCCCCTTCGGAGTCTGTACACCCCCAGTGAGCGTGGGTACCCAGTGTGAGTGATGTGATATTGCCCGAGGGGATGTTGTTGATTTATATTGTTGCCCGAGGAGCTGTGATTTATTCATATTGTGGCTCGAGAGGTTGTTTTTTATCCATGTTTTGCCCGAGGGGCGGTTCTTGATTCATGTTATGCCCGAGGGGCTGATTTTGAGTGATTGTGAGGTAGCCCGAGGGGTTGGTTCTGCTGATATTGTTGCCCGAGGGGCGGTTTATGGTATATGTTTTGCCCGATGGGCTGTTTACGTTTCTATCATTTTTACTTACTATTTTATTACTCGTTTGAAACTATTGGAAGATGTTTTGAAAAGGAAAGGTTTTTACTGAAACTGAGATTGATTTACGAAATAAATGGTTTCTGTACTGTTTTTGGAAATGTACTATATTTGTTGTAGCGTTATGACGTGGTTTACGTGTTTTGTTACTGCTCAGTCTTTATTTACTCTTATTACTTACGGAGTTGGCGTACTCACATTACTCCCTGCAACTTTTGTGCAGATTCAGGTATTTCTGAACCTGGTAGCGGTTGTTGATTACTTAGCGGCAGGTTCATCGGAGTTAGCAAGGTAGCTGTCTGGCGATCGCAGCCCTGCTTTCCTCCCTCTACATTCTTCCTTAGTTGTATTCATTGATTTTCCCGGCCATGTTGGTCTTATGTTTTCAGACAGTGGTAGTAGATGCTCGTGACTAGTGACACCCCGATGTCGGGCTTTTCTTTCCGCACTGTTGTTTTGTTTTCAACACCTTTTTTTAATAGGTTTATTGTTAAATAACTTTGATTTTATCCTAAGAATGAAAATATTGATTGGTTTTGGGTTTGTGTCGGCTGGCCTAGTTCCATGATAGGCGTCATCACCACCGGATCGATTTTTGGGTCGTGACACTATCTTACTCCATTGTTGAATTGCTTTCAATTTGCCTGCCTTCTCTGATTCTCCTACCGGAATTACCATTGCATTGCTTTACTATTCAACTAGGGTTTCTGTCAATTGGCTGCTTTGAGCTTGTTGCCCTCGTTGTTGATTATACTTAGCTATTGTTTCCTTCGCTATTAGAACCTTCTGAGATGAAACACGCGCCCTCTTCCCCATGGCCAGCGCACGTTAGTTAAAGTGCACCGAGAGAAACGAGCCATTGTCAGATAGTTGTGAACATTAAAGTTGAATTTGAGAATAAGCTGTTCTTGATGTGTTTGGTAAAAGATGTTGGTAAGCTGTTCTTTTGTTAAAATAACTAAAATATTCGTAAATTTTCTACAAAGATTATAATTAGTATATTTTGTAAAGAAAAAGAAAGAACGACAAATATGGAATAGAGAAAATATTAGAAGTTTTTTTCTTTTGGATAGGTATTTTGAGAAAACGATTTTTTTAAAAGAAAATATAATAATAATTTTTTTGGTTAAACTGGAAGTGCTTATCAGTTGAAAATATTAAGTTGAAGGATGATCAGTTTATGACTTTTGGCTAATTTTAACTTACAAGAACTTAGCTTATAAATATTTTAATTTAATTACCAAACACGTAAATAAACCAAGATGTACTTATAAGCTTAGTCATATAACTTAAATAAAGATTATAATATTTTTCTTGAAGCAAATCGACTTGTATGTTCCAGGTTGTGGTAGCCCAAATAACTTAAAAGGTTTGCTAAGACACTTTTAGCATTACAAAAAATTATCCTGGAATGGTGAACATCATGTGGCTGTAGTTTAGTGGTGCCACGTTGTGGTCGTGGAGACCTGGGCTCGAATCCCAACAGCCACATTATCTTTTCCATTTTCTTTTTTTGAGTTAGTAGTTTCTTTTTTAATTCTTTACTATTTTAAAGGAGTTAAATCCTCATAATACATTTTTTGCGTCAATAAATTCTCGTAATACTCGGTTGTGTTTCCAGAATGGTAACTACGCCTAGATGAAAGTGGAGTTATGATACATGAAATCTGGCTTCTGATTAATTTTATTAAGTCAACTGTCAAAAAATAAATCTTACCATCTTTTCGCTTTCTTCCCTCCTCGCCACAGTGTATAATTCTTCTCACGTAAACTCCATGTTTGGGCACCAAGCTTTGACAATGAATTGCATATTGTCAAAGTGATAGATTCCTCCATGAATTGCTTTATTTTTCCCCAATTCTGTATAATCCTATTTTTTAGCACTGAAATTTTATTGATCCCATGTTTAGCCCAGATCCTCTTTATATACCCATTGAGTACTGAAAATGGGGGATAAGCTTCCAACACATAGCATAGCACGACATTCTTTGAATATTCAATATAAGATGCAATATCTTCTAACTCAATATCTACAATTGGTGACTCACCTTGCACTTTAGCAGCTACATATCAATTTTGAAGCCAGCATTAGATAGTTTTGAGATGTCAAAGTTCTCCCAAATCGAGCTCTATTTGGTTGGTTGCTCGAGTCCTCCTCCACCTGATCGACCAAGGACTTATTCTCGCTACTCGAAGGACATTGTTGCTTATTTCCTGACTGTACTATCTCACTCCATTGTTAAATTGCTTTCAATAAGCCTGCCTTCTATGATTCTCCTACCGGAACTACCATTGCAATGCTTTCCTGTTCACCTAGGGTTTCTGTCAATTGGCTGCTTTGAGCTTGTTGTCCTCAATGTTGATTATACTTAGCTATTGTTTCCTTCGCCATTAGAGCCTTCTGAGAAGGAACACGTGCCCTCTTCTCCATGGCCAGCGCATGTTAGTTAAAGTGCATAGAGAGAAAACGAGTCATCGTCAGATAACTGTGAACATTAAAGTTGAATTTGATAATAAGCTGTTCTTTTGTTAAAATAACTAGAATATTCGTAAATTTTCTACAAAGATTATAATTTAAAAGTATTTTTTGTAAAGAAAAAGAAAGAACGACGAATATGGAATAGAGAAAATATTAGGAGTTTTTTTGGATAGGTTTTTTGAGAATACGATTTTTTTAAAGGAAATATAATAATAATTTTTTTGGTCAAACTAGAAGTGATTATCGGTTAAAAATATTAAATTGATGGATGATCAGTTTATAACTTTTAGCTAATTTTTACTTACAAGCACTTATCTTATAAATATTTTATTTGATTACCAAACACATAAATAAACCAAGATGTACTGATAAGCTTAGCCATATACCTTATTTAAAGATTATAATATTTTTCTTTAAGAAAATCGATTTGTATGTTTTAGGTTGTGGTAGCCCAAGTAACTTAAAAGGTTTGCTAAGACACTTGTAGCATTATAAAAAATTATCCTGGATATGGTGAACATCTTGTGGTTGTAGTTTAGTGGTGAGAATTCCACGTTGTGGCCGTGGAGACCTGGGCTCGAATCCCAGCAGCCACATTATCTTTTCCATTTTCTTTTTTTGAGTTAGTAGTTTCCTTTCCATTTCTTTACGATTTACAAGAAGTTAAATCCTCATAATACATTTTTTGGGTCAATAAATCCTCGTAATACTCGGTTGTGTTTCCAGAATAGTAACTACGTCTAGATGAAAGTGGAGTAATGATACATGAAATCTGACTTCTGATTAATTTTATTAAGTCAACTGTCTTAAAAGAAATTTACCATCTTTTCTCTTTCTTCCCCCTCGGCACAGTGTATAATTCTTCTCTTGTAAACTCCATGTTTCGGCACCAAGCTTTGACAATGAATGTCATATTGTCAAAGTGATAGATTCCTCCATAAATTGCTTTATTTTTTCCTAATTCTGTACAATCCCATTTTTTAGCACTGAAATTTTATTGATCCCATGTTTAGCCGAGATACTCATTATATACCCATTGAGTACTGAAAATGGGGGATATGCTTCCAACACATAGCATAGCACGACATTCTTTCAATATTCAATCAAAGATGCAATATCTTCTAACTCAATATCTACAATTGGTGACTCACCTTTCACTTTAGGATCTACATATCAATTTTGAAGTCTGCATGCGATAGTTTTGAGATGTTAAAGTTCTCCCAAATCGAGCTCTATTTGGTTGGTTGCTCGAGTCCTCCTCCACCTGATCGGCCCAGGACTTATTACCGCTACTCAAAGGACTTTGCTGCTTATTTGCTGACTGTACTATCTCACTCCATTGTTGAATTGCTTTCAATTTGCCTGCCCTCTATGATTCTCCTACCGGAACTACCATTGCATTGCTTTCCTGTTCACCTAGGGTTTCTGTCAATTGGCTGCTTTGATCTTGTTGTCCTCGATGTTGATTATACTTAGTTGTTGTTTCCTTCGCCATTAGAGCCTTCTGAGATGGAACACGCTCCCTCTTCCCCATGGCCAGCGCACGTTATTTAAAGTGCACCGAGAGAAAACGAGTCATCGTCAGATAGCTGTGAACATTAAAGTTGAATTTGATAATAAGCTGTTCTTGATGTGTTTGGTTAAAGATGTTGGTAAGCTGTTCTTTTGTTAAAATAACTAGAATATTCGTAAATTTTTTAAAAAGATTATAATTTAATATTTCGTAAAGAAAAAGAATGAACTACGATTATGGAATAGGGAAAATATTAGGAGTTTTTTTTTGATAGGTATTTTGAGAATATGATTTTTTTTTAAAGAAAATACAATAATAATTTTTTTTGGTCAAACTAGAAGTGCTTATCAGTTGAAAATAATAAGTTGATGGATGATTAGTTTATGACTTTTGGCTAATTTTAACTTATAAGCAGTTAGCTTATAAATATTTTTATTTAATTACCAAACACGTAAATAAACCAAGATGTACTTATAAGCTTAGTCATATACCTTATTTAAAGATTATAATATTTTTCTTGAAGCAAATCGATTTGTATGTTCCAGGCTGTGGTAGCCCAAATAACTTAAAAGGTTTGCTAAGACACTTTTAGCATTATAAAAAATGAATGGTGAACATCATGTGGCTGTAGTTTAGTGGTGAGAATTCCACGTTGTGGCCGTGGAGACTTGGGCTCGAATCCCAGCAGCCACATTATCTTTTCCATTTTCGTTTTTGGAGTTAGTAGTTCCTTTTCTAATTCTTTACTATTTACAAGGAGTTAAATCCTCATAATAAATTTTTTGGATCAATAAATTCTCGTAATACTCGATTGTGTTTACGGAATGGTAACTACGTCTAGATGAAAATGGAGTTATGATACATGAAATCTGACTTCTGAATAATTTTATTAAGTCAACTGTCATAAAAAAAATCTTACCATCTTTTTTCTTTCTTCCCCACTCGGCACATTGTATAATTCGTCTCTCGTAAACTCCATTTTGGGCATCAAGCTTTGACAATGAATGGCATATTGTCAAAGTGATAGATTTCTCCATGAATTGCTTTATTTTTTTCCCAATTTTGTGAAATTCCATTTTTTAGCACTGAAATTTTATTGATCCCACGTTTATCCCAGATCCTCTTTATATACCCATGAGTACTGAAGATGGGAGAAAAGCTTCCAACATATAGCATAGCACAACATTCTTTCAATATTCAATATAAGATGCAATATCTTCTAACTCAATATCTACAATTGATGACTCACCTTGCACTTTAGGAGCTACATATCAATTTTGAAGCCAACATTCGATAGTTTTGAGATGTCAAAGTTCTCCCAAATCGAGCTCTGTTTGGTTGATTGCTAAAGAGTCCTCCTCCACCTGATCGGTCCAGGACTTATTCCCGCTACTCGAAGGACTTTGCTGCTTATTTCCTTACTGTACTATCTCACTCCATTGTTGAATTGCTTTCAATTTGCCTGCCTTCTCTGATTCTCCTACCGGAACTACCATTACATTGCTTTCTTGTTCACCTAGGGATTCTGTCAATTGGCTGCTTTGAGCTTGTTGTCCTCGATGTTGATTATACATAGCTGTTGTTTCCTTCGCCATTAGAGCCTTCTGAGATGGAACACGCGCCCTCTCCAGCGCACGTTAGTTAAAGTGCACCAAGAGAAAACGGTCATCGTCAGATTGTTGTGAACATTAAAGTTGAATTTGATAATAAGTCGTTCTTGATGTGTTCGGTAAAAGATGTTGGCAAGCTGTTCTTTTGTTAAAATAACTAGAATATTCGTAAGTTTTCTACAAAGATTATTATAATTTAAAAGTTTGTTTTGTAAATAAAATAAATGAACGACGAATATAGAATAGAGAAAAACTTAGGAGTTTTTTTTGGATAGTTATTTTGAGAATACGATTTTAAAAAAAAAATATAATAATTTTTTTGGTCAAACTAGAAGTGCTTATTAGTTGAAAATAATAAGTTGATGGATGATGAGTTTATGACTTTCGGCTAATTTTAACTTACAAGCACTTAGCTTATAAATATTTTTATTTAATTACCAAACACGTAAATAAACCAAGATGTACTTATAAGCTTAGCCATATACCTTATTTAAAGATTATAGTATTTTTCTTGAAGCAAATTGATTTGTATGTTCCAGGTTGTGGTAGCCTAAGTAACTAAAAAGGTTTGCTAAGACACTTTTAGCATTATAAAAAATTATCCTGGAATGGTGAACATCATGTGGTTGTAGTTTAGTGGTGAGAATTCTATGTTGTGGCCGTGGAGACCTGGGCTCGAATCCCAACAGCCACATTATTTTTTCCATTTTCTTTTTTTGAGTTAGTAGTTCCTTTTCCAATTCTTTACTATTTACAAGAAGTTAAATCTTCATGACACATTTTTTGTGTCAATAAATCCTTCCAGAATGGTAACTACGTCTAGATGAAAGTGGAGTTATGATACATGAAATCTGACTTCTGATTGATTTTATTAAGTCAACTGTCATAAAAGAAATCTTACCATCTGTTTTATTCCGATCCAGAATCTATTCCAGTATTTATTATTTAATATTTATTATACTATGGAAAATGGTAAATAACATCACACTAGCAATGACAAGCATTTAACCTGTGATTGGCAAAGGGGTTGACGTTTTTCGAAGAAATTTAGTAAAAGTATTTCGGTCAAGATGTTTAATTTATTCTTTATCATTTTAAAATATATTAAAATTTGATCAATTCTCATAGCTGCCATATTTCAATTGTACTAGCTAGTACTATAATTCATTTTCTCTTATCTTACTATAGCTTGTATATTTCTTCTAAGGCATCAGGAAGAAGGATGTTAGTGCAGGAATTTCCACCCCTTTTATTCCTTTTTTTTTTTTTAAGTTTGATAATTTTGTTTAAATATGCACACACATACACAAAAAAAAAAAAAAGGAATAATCTAATGGAGCGTCATGTGGTGGTCATGTGCATGTATGTTAGGAGGAAAAAGAAATACCAGAAATGTTAATTTGGAATAATAAGTCAATTGCATGACCCGATATTAATTGAGAATAATGTCTTAAAATAGCACTGGCTAGCCAGTTTTCGGACTGGTGATTTAGAAATAGCCAATGTTTGCCAAGTCATTGAAAAATAGCCACTATTTTGCTGCAACAGATACTGGACCAGCATAATATACTGGAGTTCGGTGCACCTGTGCATGAACTTCCAGCATATTATGCTGGACCGTTATACTTTGCTGGCTCCAGTATAATATACTGGAGTTCCAGTATATTATGCTGGAGTATTTTCAAGATTTTGACAGTGTTTTCGTTCAGATTTATCTTTACATGAAAAGTGGCTAAATTTCGATGACTTTTGGAACTGTGGCTATTTTTGAATGAACACTTGTAAATTTGGCTATTTTTGAATTTGATATGGGTTACAAATAGGGGTGTCAAATGGATGAGTTAACTTATTTTGGACGGGTTAAAATGTGCAAAGTCAATAAATGGGCGGATCAATAATCCATCCAATACTTACTTGGGCTAAAATGAACTGAGTCAAGATGAGCTAAAATATGGGTCATAACTCAACTACCCAACTCTTATCAAGATTTTTTTTTCCTTATGAATTATTTAATTATCAAATAAGTTTTTTTTTTCTTTTGTTATAGTCATATATAACATATCAAACAAAAAAAGAATTATTTTAAAGATATTTTAGCAAAGTTACTCATGGATCAACTTGGGCTAAAAATCAACATAACTTTAGATGGGTTGAGATGAGCTAGGGTTGTTCGTCGGTCGGTACGGTATGGTACTTAGACATTTCGGTTCGATATTTTCGGTATTCGGTTTCTTGAAATGCTATACCAATATCATACCTAATTAAATTCGGTATGGTTCGATTTTTCTCCTTTGGGTTTTGGTTTATTCGGTTCGGTAACTTAGGTTTTATTCGGTTTGAATACTAACTTGTGCATAGAGTCACAGAATGTAATATTCTTAATTAAAGTACTCAAAAGTACAAAACTAAAAACGTTTGTTGAGGAAAGATGTATCCAAAACGAGTAAATATCAACCCGGAGAGAGAAAATTGTACATAAAAGACTAAATTTGATCATTAGAAATGTCTTGTTACTTACTTAGAGTTACTTGATGAACTTAGAAAATAAAGGAAAGCAAAATTTAGATTTTTTATATTTATGTTATAATTAATAATATGTGCATTGTGCAATATAATATATTTTTCGGAATGGTATCGGTATTTCATTTTAAAATATCAAATATCATACCTAATACCACTTTTTTAAAATTAAACCAAATACCATATCGAATACCAAATACCAAAATTGTACAGTAATTCGGTATTTACCAAATTATGCACCGCCCTAAGATGAGCTGAGTCAAGATGTATTGAGTTCAACAAATGAGCGGGACAGTAATCGGCTTAACTTTAGGAGAATTGGACAAGTAAAATAGGTTTAAGCTCAAGTTGCCAGCCCTAGTTACGGATGAAAATCTAACTAGGAGGATGAAGAGATAAAATCGCTGTAACATAAAATCCATTTAACAGTCTCAACAAGTAAAATATAAGGTAAGGAAAGTAGCAGCTTATTGATATAAATGAGATTTGAGAGTAGATGCTAAGCTCATATATACTCCCTCCAGTCTCAATTTGATAAATTATTTCGTTCCAAATTATTTGATGTTTTACAAAAGATAAGAAGTACTCATTTATTTTAAAATGTGCACCTAATTGGTGGAATCATGTTAATTGAATGAGACATATAAGGAGAGATAAAAGATAATTTACACAAATATTCTTATGATTAAGACTGAAATATCTTGTTTAATGTGTATAAAAACTTTTAAAGACAGATAATGTAGACACGAAATAGTAATATTTTGCTCATACTGCCCGATGCCTCAGAATAATTACATGAAATAAGAAAGGAAAAACTTGGTGGTAGAGCTGTTGGACGGTAGTCAAATCATTAGTCGTATGTGGATTAGTGATGATATCAATGAAGTAGAGGATGGCCTCTATGAGGTCTAAATCCCGCAAACAGTGACTAATAAATTGTGATTAAAGGGCGGCATTTGAATGAGAAACTTAGTTTAGCGTCAGTTGAACTACACCAAAATTGAAAGAAGAGTTGTCCGAGTTTTCTAGATTAATTGTGAGGTAGAAATACAATTGAATATACCTACTTCCTCCTTAGTTGTCAAGTTTTTATTGAGTAAGTTGCAAAGTTGAGAAGAATTGAAATATCCAAATTAAGTGGTCTCAAGCTGTCCTATTCGTATATCTCTGTTAAATGAATTTAGGCTGATTTCCTGCACTTGTTTCAATATTGGTCGATTATAGTCAATTCAAGGAAAGCTATGAGCTGCCGAGAAAATCCAATCTGCAAATTAATATGAACCAATTTAGTCACACCAATGAACTACAGTATTACACCAAAGCAGCTTAACCAATATAAATTTTAATTATGTGTCTAACATAACTAGTGTTACTTAAGTGAAGGTGGTCAAAGATTAAATAGTTCTGACATGATAATGTTCGACCCATATATAGAAACTAGTCGAAATCTTGAAAATATAAAGCATTGGTTTTAGCAATATCTCGATCATGTAGGATGCGAAAAAGATAAATATCATGATGCTTCTTTGAGAATAGAATAATGTTTTGTGAAAACAGAGATTGCGTAAGATGGTGGTGCTGTCCAAAGTATAGGAAGTAAGACTTCAGTAGCTTTTACTGAATTTACTAATTACTAGTTAAAGACACAATTTTCTTTGTGTAGTTATAAATGTTACTACTGTTTAGAGTTGACAAATTTCCTTTTCGGGTGATCCTCCCAAAACCTTTTTATTCCACGATATATACATTACTTTTCTCCTCTAAGTTTTCCACACAACATTTGGGGAAGCTAAAACGAAATTATCAAGTGTTGAAACTTTATAAAACAAGATGATCTACCTTACTAACTATATGTCGTGCACAAATAGACAATGCCTTCTTTCGTTTCGGAAAAAAAATTTATATTAGAACAGTTGCCACTAAGAAAGATAACCGAAAAATTAAAAATGATGTCAGGCATGAATGAAGAATGGAAGGGAAGGAACACGTTAATCTAAACGTATTATATTAGTTCGTAAATCGTCAAACGAGAACTTACTTGTTTTTTTTGTAGCGGAAGCGAAAACGAATGAACCACGGCTGGAATTACTGGTCGGCGATGGTTGTCACGGTGTGTTGGAGCAACCCCCAATTCCACAGTCTAAACCCTAGTTTAATTGTGGGAGAACACTAAGCGTAGGAAAAATACTGCTCAGAGTATATTTTTAATGTGCACACTAAGTATACTTATATAGGGAATATTAGGGTTAACTAACAATCCTATTGGGTCTTAAAGCACCCCTTATGGATCGACTCAATTTTCCTACATCTCCCACTCACATATAATGGGAGTGCTCATCTAATCTGATAAACATATTCTTATCTCCTCAATCATTCATATAGGGAAGTAGACCATGCGACCAGCATACTGGGAGAACTAAGTGTTATACATCTGTTAGGAGTAAATAGCCTCTCGTCGAGTGCAAACCTGCAAGTTGATCATAAAGTATGCAGTACCCTAGATCATATAAATCACATTTGATATAGTCTCAAAATCTCATATATCATTATTTCTTGTATTCACAATCATAACTCATAAGTTATAATTGGTGCACCGGTGAATACAAATAGATGAGATTCCATCAATGATCTTCCTCTTCTCATGATTCCCTTAACATTAGTATGACTGCTTTTCTAGATATGCTCCGCTAGACCGAATCTGTGTACATGGTATTTTGGAAACACACTAAGATAGCTAACATTACACTAAGTCTCAAGTATCTGATCGGAGTCTCTAAGGGTACAAAATCTTGAGCTATCATAAAAGCTCTGGGTCTCACACAATAATAAGTTGAGAATGGACTTATGTTAACCCAATTGGTCGACATTAGCACACATGGTATGAAACATGTGCTACAGCATTTTCTCCCTTTCCCAAGGAGCGTATGTCTTTGTCTCATAAAGAATGCTGTACAGATGATATTTAGACACCATAAGTATCTAAATTTGAGTTCTTTGATCTACAATATCATTTTTTAACTCACATCTGGCTCACAAAGTAGACTAGGTGAACGTTTTTGTTTTCACCCTAATGACCTTACGTCATTGTCTAAGCGACATTCTAATTTTAAGCGAATAGCTCTCACATTATCCTTATGATAATTTTGCTTAAAACCATGTCTCATCTACTCACATCACTAAGATAAGGAGGTGGTTGCCTATGTGAGAAGGCCGACCTCTTGTCTAGCAGACATACTTATCAAAAAAATAAAGAATGCACATAACATTCAACAATAAAAATATGTGTGTATGTAAATCAACTTAATTGATAATCAAAGAACATCATTTTTGTAAACACAGAAAAATAAATAACAAAATAAAGTATCTCAGAGTCTACGCAAGCCTTGAGACCTAGTGTGTCTCACAAATGCATCTCTAGACAAAGGCTTGGTCAATGGATCTGCTAACATATCTTTTGTAGACACATACTTTACCCTTGCGTCTAACCATGTCTCTCGCATATTTATACTTGATATCTATATGCTTGGTTTCACAATGAAACTTAGGGTCCTTGGTGGAAGATATTGTAGCCTCACTATCACAGTAGACTAATACTTGTTCAGTATTTTCAGCGATATCCAACTAGTGCTCCAAGAACTTTTTCAACCAAACAACTTCTTGTGCTGCTGATGCGAGAGCCATGTATTTGGCTTCCATCGTTGATAGTGATACACATGAATGTTTCTTACTACTCCATGATATGGCCCCATCACTAGGTAGACTTCCTCTCATCTAGATCTCCTCCATGGTCAGCATTAGTGTATCTAACTAATCGCATATCCTTGCCACCTTGATAACAAAGGGCATAATCAGCAGTTCCCTTCAAATATCTCATTATCCTCTTTACTGCTTGCCAATATGCTAAACCTGGGTAGGTTTGATATCTACTTACCAAGCCAACTGCTTGACAGATATCAGGTCTAGTGCACACCATAACATACATTAGACTTCCGCCTGCGCTCCTATAAGGATCTCTTCGGGACTCTTAGGACACATCTGATTTCCCAAGGTATGGCCTTTACCGATAGGAGTTTCAACTGGGCTACTATTTTGCATATTAAATCATTCAAGAACTTTTCTAATGTAATTCTCTTGTGAGAGATAAAATAGTTTCTTTGGACGATCTCTTGAAATCTTAACTCCAAGAATATATGCAGCTTCACCCATGTCTTTCATCTCAAATTGAGATGATAACCATGACTTTATCTCGGTTATAAATTCCTTATCATTTCCAGCTATAAGTATGTCATCTACATACAATGCTAAAATCACAAGCTTGTTCCTTGATCTTTTGGTATAAACGCAATGGTCTTCATCCATCATGGTAAAACCATTGGATACAACAACATTCTGAAAGCGTATATACCGCTGCCTTGAAGATTGTTTGAGGCCATAAATAGACTTCAAAAGTCTACAAACCTTTTGTTCGTGGCCCTTTTCGATGAAACACTTTGGTTGTTCCATATAGATTTCTTCATCTAGTTCTCCATTAAGAAAGGCAGTCTTTATATCCATCTGATGTAATTCAAGATCCAAGCTTGCAAACAATAGCTAGAACCAGGCGAACTGAGGTAAATTGTACAGTATGCGAGAAAGTCTCTTCATAGTCTATTCCTTTCTGCTGTGTATACCATTTCGCCACCACTCGAGCCTTATATCTCTCAATTGTTCCATCAGCCTTGAGCTTAATTTTGAGAACCCATTTGCTCCCAATTGCTTTGCGTCCTTCAGGGAGGTCAACTAGTTCCCAAACTTTGTTGACTCTCGTAGACTCCAATTCATCTTCCATTGCTTTTATCCATTTATCCTTAGAAGGGCGTGAGAGAGCTTCTTTTACATTTTTAGGCTCATTTTCTTCTTGTGGGAGCATCATAAATAGTTCGCCACCTTCAACATCAAATCATCGGCGGAGAATCTTTTTACGAGAACCACGTCTTATTTGTGATTTATCATTGTTCCCATTTGGATCAATGTTGCTCCCACTCGGATCAAGATCATTCATCCTGCTCCCACTTGGAACAAGATTTGTGACCATCTTTCTCCCACTTGGAACAAGATCCATTTGGTCACTTCCACTAAATATAGAAGGATTACTTTCATTTGCATCTGACGATGAAGGAGGTCTTTGATGAGAAACTAATTCATCATCTGCTAAAATTCTCCCATTCGAATGAAGTGATCCTTGTACTTCTTGATCCATTATCTCAAATAAGGTTAGGTCTTGACCTATCTCTCCCTTCTTAGGGAACTCATCCTCTAAGAATGTGACATCTCGTGATTCAAACTCAGTTACACTCCCACTGTCTTGTTGACCTATAAACACATAACCCTTTGAGGTTTTAGAGTATCTTATAAAGATACTTTTCTTTCCCCTCAGGCCCAATTTGCCATATTTGTGGAAGGAATCATATGTATAGGCAGCATAACCCTAAGGTCTTAATACACTAAGGTCGGGTTGTGTTCCAGTCCATAACTCATATGGAGTAGTAGTAACTGATTTTGTAGGCACCTGGTTAAGCACAAAGGTGGAAATAAGCAACGCATCACCCTAGTAACTCATTGGGAGGTTAGCTTGTGTCATCATAGACCTAACCATTTCTAGGATCGTTCTATTTCTTCTCTCCGCAACACCATTTTGTTATGGAGTATTTGGGATAGTCAACTGATGAACTATTCACTTTTTATCACATAAATTATTAAAATGGGTTAATAAGTATTCACGATCACGGTCAGTTTGAAGAGCTTTTATCTTCTTGTCTAATTGATTTTCCACTAAGCTCATATGGCGTTTGAAGCGACTTATTGCTTCTGATTTGTAGGAAATCAAATAGATATAACTGAAATCGGTAAAGTCATCAATAAATGTGATAAAATAACTTGCTCCATGCCTAGCCCTCACATTCATAGGCCCACAGATGTCCGAATGGACTAATTGCAAAGGATATTTGGCTCTAGTCGCCTGACCAAAAGGTTTTCTTACAGGTTTTTCAGCTAGACAATTGTCATAAGTAGACAATTCCACATGTTCAATATTGGAAATCAAACCTCATTTTGCTAACCTTTGTATTCTTTGTTGGCCAATATGACCAAGTGTAACGACCCGACCGGTCGTTTTGAGCTCCAATGTGTTGTTCGGCAGTTTGAGGTCATGGGCAACTTCACTTCAAGTATTATGACTTGTACGCGTGGTCGGAATTGAATTTCGGGAAGTTTGGAATTGATTTGGAAAGAAAATTCTCATTTTGAAAGCTTTAAGTTGGATAAATTGACTAAAAGTGGATTTTTGAGTAAACGACCTCGAAATCAGGATTTGAAGGTTCCAGCAGGTTCGTATGATGATTTTGGACTTGAGCGTATGTCCGGATCAGGTTTTGGATGACCCGAGAGCATTTCAGCGCCTATTGTGTAAGTTAGCATTTTGGAAGAATTTCATAAGTTTGGGTTGAAGTGCATTTCAGTGTTATCGATGTCCGTTTGGGATTCCGAGTCTTGGAATAGCTCTGTATGGTGATTCTGGTATTGGGAGCGCGATCGAAAGTGGAATTGGAGGTCCGTAGGTCATTTAAGAGTCATTTGGCGAAGGTTAGAAATTTGAAGGTTTTTAAGAAGTTTGACCGGAAGTGGACTTTTTGATATCGGGGTCCGATACCAATTCTAAAAGTTGGTGTAGGTCCATAATGTCGAATATGACTTGTGTGCAAAATTTGAAGTCAATTGGAGGTGATTTGATAGGTTTCAGCATCGAATGAAGAAGTTCAAAGTTCTAAAGTTCATCAAGTTTGAAATGGAGTGTGATTTGTGATTTTAGCGTTCTTTGATGTGATTTGAGGCCTCAGTAGGTCCGCGTTATGTTATGGGACTGGTTGGAGCGATTTGACGGGGTCTCGGGGGGGCTCGGGTGGATTCCGAATGGTTAATGGATTAATTTTGGAATTTGAAGAAGAATTGAGGCACCTGATATCTGGTGTAACCGCACCTACGAGGTTTTGGCCGCAGGTGCGGAGCCGCAGAAGCGGCCATGAGGGACGCAGATGCGGTGTTGGGCTAGAAGTGAAGAGACCGCAGATGCGGTCATATAGCCACAGAAGCGGGACCGCACCTGCGGTAGGTGAGGAGTAGAAGCGGAAATGGCAGCCTGGTGAGAAACCGCAGGAGCGGTAATGGGGCCGCACCTGCGGAACCGCAGAAGCGGTCAAGTGACCGCAGGTGCGAAAATGCTGGAGGCAGTAAGGTTCTTTAAATCGGGGGTTTGGCCCATTTTCTTCCATTCACTCTTGTTTGGACGATTTTTGGAGTAGGAGTTTTCATCATCAATGACAAGGTAAGCTATCCCCACCTATCTTAAGTTTAATACATTGATTATGTATGGATATTAGCATGAACGTTGGTAGAAATTTGGGAGTTTGAGGAAAACCTAGAAAACTTGTATTGTTGGATTTTGACCATAATTTTGGTCATGAAATTGAGAGTAAATTATATATTTGAGTTCGTGAGATTATGGGTAAACTTTATCTTCGAAAAATTTCGAAATCCGGGCACGTGGGCTCGAGGGTGATTTTACTGACTTTTCGACCGGGGTAGAAATTGTTGTAAATTGGATTATAATGAGTATTCTAGCGTATATTAATGGATTTGCATAATTATTGGCTAGTTTTGGAGTGTTGTGCATCGGTTTGAGTCTTCGAAAGGGCGTGAAATACCGGTTATGGAACTTCGGAGCGAGGTGAGTCTCTTTTCTAACCTTGTAAGAGGGAATTAACCCCATAGGTGATTTAATCAAATATGTGCTCCTATTTGTCGGGGCTCGTACGCACGAGGTGACGAGAGTCCGTACGTAGCTACTACCTATGCCTATGTCCGGGTAGTTTTAGGCCTACATCATGCCTTCATTGATATTGTTGTTAATTCATGTTATTGTTTGATTTGAGAAGAAACAAGATTAAGGTTGCATAATAATTGGGCTGAAAGAAATTTAAAATGAAGAAGTTGAGATTTTTAAGAGTTTCCATTAAACCTCGTGTTTTCAGGAAGAAATGCTAAATACCTAAATAAATTAAGAAACCTATAATTGACCCCATCGTATGTATAATTCGCGAGCGGGGGAGTTCCTTAAATTATATTTTACCGCGTCGCACATATGATTCGCGAGCGGGGTACTACCTTTTACTACTCTCGTGGAAGCGGGCCGATCGCCTCGGCAGGTTAATAGATGCATCTACGGTTCGCGCCGTTCGACCCTCCGGCAGTGCACAGTTTACTTTTATGTTGGATCGGACCGTACGCCTCGACATTTCCTATATATATATATATACATATATATTATACTCATGGAATCGTGCGTAACACTTGGCCAGAAGTCGGTGTGTGTGAGGGATTTTTCCCTGAATTTAATCCTGATGATTTCCTAGATGGAAACCACTATAATTGTACATATATGCTCCGGTTACGGAGGGAACTTGCTAGCTGAAAACTTGAGTAAAATTATGAAGAAGGGGGATGGTATTATGTGTTTTATACATGTTCATTTCATATATTAGCCCTGTTTTATACTTATTCACTTCTTTACTGTAATGATATTATTGGACCATTAGTAAGTGTCGAAGTCGACCTCTCGTCTCTACTTTCTTTGAGACTAGACGGGATACTTACTGAGTACATGTTATTTTTGTACTCATGCTAGACTTGCTGTGCGTTTTTGTTGCACAGGCTCATGTACCTCTAGTGGCCTAATGGGCGTAGCAGCATGGATGATACAGAGACTTAGGCGAGCTGCATCTCTCGAGGAGACCCGCAGCCAGCATAGTCTCTTTCAGTGTATTGTATTTACTTTCTATCCAAATTTATATTTCGGACAGCTATTGTACTTCATTTGATTTCCTAGTGATTGCTCATGCACTCCTGACACCGGGTTCTGGGGTAGTTATGGGATTATTCAGCAGTTAAATTTTGTAAAGACATCGTTATTTGTTCTGTGGAGTTCCTATTTAATGTTTAATGTATAAAAGAAATGATTTCAGAAATATTAAAATGAGAGTTTAATTGATTTCTTAATGTTGGCTTGCCTGATCAAGGTGTCCGGCACCATCACGAACCTTAGTGGATTTTGGGTCGTGACAACATGGTATCAGAGCACTTGGTTCCTTTAGGTCTCATGAGTCATGAGCAAGTCGAGTAGAGTCTCGCGGATCGGTACGGAGACGTCTGTGCTTATCTTCGAGAGGCTACAGGACTGTTAGGAGCACTTCCCTTCTTGATTCCTCATTGTGCGGTTTTGTCCCTTTGAGGCTTATGCCTTTGTTTCTTTCCTACTCAATCTTATGCGACGTAATCGCTTGTTATTGACCGAGAGTTGAGGAATTGTAATGGTACTGCAGATGTGGTGCGAGATGTTTCTCCCTGCGTGGTTGTTGGGGCTATTGTCGTCGCCTTGCGGAAGGATATTCCGTCGTTTCAGCTTAGTAGTTGTACTTCTGAGAGCTTTGAGGCTATGCACAGGTTGCTATGATGCTTATGAATGGTTATCGCGCAAATTGATGTAATGGTAGGATGCTTGACTATGTGTCGGGGCAGTGAGTGACTTGAAAGGAGGTTTGCTCAGGGCACGATTCAGAGATTCAGTGTTCTATTTTCGGCGGAGGGAGGACAACCGGACTATAAATGTTCAGGTTCCGGTTGACGGAGTAACCATCTATTGGTTCAAGTGCTACAGAGTTATATTCTGATTTAAGGCAAAGGCGGGGCAGCGAAAGACGAGGATGGACATGTGGGAAGTGACTTATGGTGATAAAACTCCTGGAAGGCCAAGTGTTGGGGGCATGATTTGAGTAGTTGCTTAAAGGAGTGAGTTTGACCAAAGTGGGAGAGTGGCAGAGTAGTATATGGGTGTAGTGGCAGGATAACTACACCCCTTAAGGAAGTTTGGAATGATCCGAGAATGATAGTGGACGGTGATTGGGTCTACGGGCTTATTTTGAATTATTGGATATTATATGGCGGGAGATTGGATGCAACAGAAAGGAAGTTGCTTGATGCGAAGAAGGATTTAATATAACTTTGAATTGGAAGATATTGTCGCACATTTAGTTGATGTCCATAAGAAGTGAACGGACTAGTACAGTTGGTGAATGATCATGGGCTCAGGATGGGATATTGATGTCGTAGTGATTGTACCCGTACAGCGACGTTGGAAAATGTCGACGAGTAATTTACGCAGGTGGGCTATCTCCTGTGAGCACGTTAGCGGTCGTGTGGTGTTGCCGAAGCTTAGGCGAAGAATTCTACCGGCGATACGGTAAGAGGTCAGATAGGTGATGTCGCGCCCCCCTTTTTTCCCTCCTCGCGGAGAAAGTTCGGGTTTCGACATTCCATGGGGGAATCGGCTCGTTTCCTTTTGGGATTTGGGTATTTGAAGAGTCGCCACCTAACGGATTATGGTGCGTTAGGGCACCTATAGCGATTAACTCTTAGACCAGTTTGCATTACCAGAGACTTAGGGTAAGGGCTCGAAATAACCTTGAGTGGAAGGTGTTAGGCACCCCTCTCGGTCCACAACGGTGGGTCCCGGCCGAACTTATACTTATAAATTAGTCCCTTAACAAATAAGTAGTTGAAACACATAATTGCAAATAAAGCATGTTGGACATTGTATGACTCAAATAATAAGACAAAGGCTTTGAACAAGTTGTGTACATATAAAAAAGAGAGTAAAGTTTTAGACAAAGGGAATTTTGGGAAGGAGGGGTCCTAGGTTGGTTAGCCTACAGGATCACCCCATGCAATGCCCGGTAAACACTCCTCAATGAGGGGATACACGTGACATTAACGCGTAGTCGTCATATCCATATCTACCCTTTCCCACCCCTTAGCGGCTATTTAAGCGAGTGTTGTTTAACGATCTCTATGCGTGCTGTTACCCGTCCCTTCTTAATGGTCCTGGAGGAAATTAGGACCTCTACCTATAGGCAGTTCTAGACGGACCCCAAAGGTTTAAAAGGAGAAAATACTAGGCGACAGGCAAGAACAATAGGACTTTAGCAAATAAAGGCAGGAAAGAAGCAATTAAAGGCTCAGGTTTACCTCCATAGATAATGCATGTAAACAGCACGACTCAAACACAAACAAGGGCAGTATTATTAAACAGGATCCTAAGACATGATGTCTAAGTGAATATTAAGACACAGAAGATATGGAGTTTTATTTTATAAGCTAAGAAGCAGGGCCCTAATCAGTTTTCCTACTGATTTTAAGCCTATAACCATTAAGCAGTAAACACAAAGAATAGTTTCCAGTTTTATAGAGGTTGATTACCTAAGGCTTTCCTAGGCGTAGGATAATGCACAATAGTTACCAGAATTATTAAAACAGTTTAGAAGTTATTTTACCTAGAGCATGCTGTTCTAAGTGTTGCAAAGATACAGGGATTATGACCAGTTTTACTTAAACAGGATAAATGTGACATTGTTTTTACATCTTTCATAACCAGTAGCTTAAACTAGGTGTCTCTGAGCGAGTATGAACGAGATCCTAAAACAGGGTATCTAACATGCACATATAAAATGCAGAATGATTTTAGTATATGTAGAATTCCTAAAGCATGATTTCTAAATGCCCAGAAAGTTACAGCATGATTTCAGGATGTGCAGGAGCAACAGTTTTATGTTAATGCTGTTATTTAGCCTAAAGCAAGATTTTTAAGTGATAAAAATAATGTCAAATGAGATGCTGAAACAGTAAACCTAAGAACATGATATCTAATGCGTGACATGCTTGGAATGTATTGGTCCTAAACATGGATTCTATTGCGCATATAGGAAACATAAACCTAAAGCATGGTACCTCTTTGATGTCTATAACATGCATAGCTACCCTCCCATTTTCACTATCCATCCCCAGTATCTGTTTACAACAAATTATTACAGGCCAATATCGAATGAATTACATAAGTAGATAAGGAAAATAAGAAGTTACACTATAAGGAGCCTGAAAGTAGGCCCAGATTTCCAGAATTTCCAATGCCAGATTGCCTCACAACCTTTTACATAATCCGGGTGTGTCAGAGTTCCCTAAGGACCTCAAGGTATCCCGGGCAATGCTCACATCCAGATTTCATAATCATAGTTGAGTGAGTGCAGTGTGGAAGGGCCAGCTTTAATGTATAAGAGTTTAGAGGGATCCCTAAGCAGTCACATATTAGAGGGGCAGAACTTAAAACCTAAGAGTAGATGTGAGAGTGCTTGACATAGTTTTGAAATGATTTAAGCAGGAAAACAGTTTGAGAAGAGACTTGTTTGAAATAGTTTTGTAAAAACAACAGAGGGAATTATTCAATAGGACAGTTTTGAAAAGAGAGTAGAGTGATAAGCAACAGTCCAAACACAGCACCCAAAACAGGTTCATACATAACCAAGGAACATAGAACCAAGGCAGGTTCAGCCAGCACAAACAGGGGCAATGGGATTTAGGGACACATAGATCACATAGTATATAGGAGCATACGAGTTCTTGTGGGGATTTATGGGATTAGGGGATAGCTAGTGGTACCAACACAGTATGAATTTCAGAACCAATCATAGAATCAGACATTTAAAATGACAGATCAGTTTGCAAAGTAAGTGCAAATCAAAACTGGATAACAAGTAGTCAAGCATTCAAAAAAAGGTAGAGTCACATTGAGACAGACTACCAGGAAGTAGAACATGTTCTGAAATGCCCTAAGAGGGTTAGACTAGCACGCTAGACGAAGCAAAAATGTAAACGTGTCAATTACATGTTGAACAACAGAACCATAGATAAAAACAAATTAGAAACATGATAAACTCAAGCAGTAAAAGAAACATATTGGTTTTGGGACTTGAATATAAATCAGAACATACCAGTAAAGAGATGGTAAACACAAAGTGAAGAATAAGTGAGCACAATACTTAGCCTTGGCTTGCAGCCGGCTAATTTAGAATAGTAGCAAGTAACAAAGAAAGAAAGCGGAAAGCTTTTTGAGTGCGAGAGAGTTTTTGAACCAAATGTGTTCCTCCCTGTTAATGAGAGAGCATATGTATATATAGTTTGAAACTAGGTAGAATAATAAGGTAAGAATCAAAGTCATGTAGTAATTATGGAACTAGCTATCAATTAGTATAAAATCAGTACAAGTACTCCCTTAATTAAGGGAATCAATTCAAACGGTAAGAACATGTAGCAAATAAGGAAAGAAATCAATGTGTAACTGGAGCATAACAGATAAGGAAAAAATTGAAACATAGTAGGCATAGAGTAAACAATTAGGGTTAGGTTCATAAGGTTCTAATTAAGGAAATAATATAAGAATCAATTAACAGTATAGTCAGCCATGTAATAAGGCAAGAAGTAAACTAAAGGTCGGAAATCAGTAAAGAATATTACCATAGGAAATCAGTAAAGGGTATCAATCACAGAAAATTAGGGATTCAACTAGAAATAGTACTGATTAGAGGAAATTACCACAAATTTCTGTTAAAAAACAGAATAAACATAATATAGGCGGAAGAAGCAAAATCAGAAACCCTAATGAGCATAATAGGGTAAAATCATAGAAACATAGAACATATTCATGAATAACAGATTTGCGAACAAATTAAACTAAAAAATAAGCAAGGACAGTTCTCAGAACCCAGGATTAAGACCAAGAATTAGGGTTCTTAACATAATGAATCAGATAAAAGGAAAAACTTAAATAAACCGCTTAAACATAGTAAACATCATAGAATAATACTGAAAGTCAGAGGAAAAGTCATTTTGAAAAGGGGTTAAGAAACCCTAGTTTTGAAGACGAAGAGGCATTTTTGAAAAATCGAAGAGATTATCATGGAAAACAGCAAAGTTACTCAGAATACTCTTAGATCCGTTACAGATCTAAGAAGTCAAGAGATAAATTAGGGTTTCGGAGAGAGATGACCCAGAGATAAAGAGATTCCGACTTAGAAGCCATGGATCTAGCTGGAGAAATAGAAAGGTCTTACTCAGACGGGCCAAGGTGGCCTGAGAATGGCAAGAACAGTCCATGGGTGTGAGTTGAATAGCCGCTGGTCCCTTGAGGACCTTAGGGTAGCAATAATCCGGCATGGGGGGAGCCCTGGAGTCTAGGGGTGGTGGTGGAACCACCATTAATACCGGCGAGCCAACGGACGGCGAGTAGGATCCATGGTTTAGCAGAGAGAGCTTGAGAGAGAATGAGAGGGTGTGACGGCGGAGAGTGATGAGAGAATGAGAGAAAATGAGGGTTTGGGGGGGGGGGGTAGACTATTAGGTTAATTATGGAAAGGGGGATCTGGACTGTTGATTAGAATTGATCAACGGTCCAGATTGGACCAGGGATTAGGTCGGGTAAGTTTTATGGATTGGGCCTGGGGTTTGGGCTATTTTAATTGGGTTGGGGTTTGATTCAATTAGGCTAGAATTGAAATAAAATTGGTTATTTATTAAATACCCAATTAAGTTAAATAAAATAATTTACAAAAATAGCCGGTAATTGTACAAAATGAATTTCATGCATAGAAAATAGTTAAAAATGATTACTTAGTATTTTAAAATACAATGATTAATTTCCGGTCAAAAATAGTATAAAATCATATGCTTGGGCTATAATTGCAAAGTTATTGCAATTGTAGCCAAATGATGCCAATTTGGCTAATTATGAAATAATTTGGTTTAAATAGGACCATAAATAATAAATTAAATCAAGAAATGCTTTTGGAATCATTTGTAATGCCATTTTGTAATTATTTATTGGAAATAAAATGATGTGTAAATTAATAAAAATATAGGAAAATTGTGGAAACATATCAATTGCTAATCAATGCATGATTTTGACGACATATATGCAATTTGAAATATTTTTGGAAAAAATTGGGTATCAACAGCTGCCCCTCTTTACGCGGAAAGGATGAAAGAGTTGTCGGGTAAAGATATGATGGCCAATTTTGACCGAGCGAAACGGTTCGAGAGATTAGGCCGCACCCTTGCTTCTGAGCTGCCTACATATCCCTTGTTTTACAGGAATCAGACCGTATGTAGTTCCGGATTCATCGGCGAAGTATATTGATGAAGTCATTTCAAGAACGGACACAACATCTAGGGCTGGGTTAGTGAACGGTTTACGGGAATGGTTAGGTTTGATATGCTTGGGAGAACTGGAGCGGGATCGCTCCTGCTGGTATGGTCGTTGCTCTCGGGTTACCAACAAATAAGAATACTGCAAGTGTATATTGTGCATAAATATAAACATGATGCAGGTTCCCGTTAGACTACGAAAGTTGTCTTCGGACGGTTAGGGATGACGTCCTCAGACCATGATGTCTTGGGCCGTGAATTATTTGATAAGAGATTCGCAGGCCATGAAATGATGTTCTCGGGCCATGAGGATGGTGCCTCTGAACTATGACGCCTTTGAATAATGATATGCAAAATTGAGAGAGATCCTCAGGCCATGACATGATGTCTTCCGGCTATGAGGATGATGCCGTTAGACTATGACGATGGACAAGTTGGCGATATTTTAGCCCATGAAATGCAGTAATATGATGTTAACAAGACAAGGCTTAGTCTTGTGAAATGGGGGGCAGAGTTTAGCCTGATAAAAAAGCAAATAAGTAGTACTAGAAATAGAGCAATATTTGTGCGAAGAGGGACATTGCTTAGCCCCATGAGAATGTGGAGGCAGGGACTAGCCTCATGCAGACATGGAGGCAGAGATTAGCCTCATCCAAATAGGGCGGCAGGGATTAGCCTCATGCAGATATGGAGGCAAGGATTAGCCTCATATAAATAGGGAGGCAGGGATTAGCCTCATGCAAATAGGGAGGCACGGATTAGCCTCATGCAGATATGGAGGCAAGGATTAGCCTCATGCAAATATGGAGGCAGGGATAGGCCTCATGCAAGTAGGGAGGCAAGGATTAGCCTCATATAGATATGGATGCAAGGATTAGCCTCATGTAAATAGGGAGGCATGGATTAGCCTCTTGCAAATAGGGAGGCAGGGATTAGCCTCATGCAAGTAGCGAGGGAAGGATTAGCCTCATGCAAATAGGGAGGCAGGGATTTGCGTCATGCAGATATGGAGGCAAGGATTAGCCTCATGCAAATAGGGAGGCAAGGATTAGCCTCATGCAAATAGGGAGGCAGGGATTAGCCTCATGCAAATAGGGAGGCATGGATTAGCCTCATTAGCCTCGTGCAGATATGGAGGCAGGGATTAGCCTCATGCAGATATGGAGGCAAGGATTAGCCTCATGCAAATAGGGAGGCAGGGATTAGCCTCATGCAAATAGGGAGGCAGGGATTAGCCTCATGCAGATATGGAGGCAAGGATTAGCCTCATGCAAATAGGGAGGCAGGGATTAGCCTCATGCAAATAGGGAGGCAGGGATTAGCCTCATGCAGATATAGAGGCAAGGATTAGCCTCATGCAAATAGGGAGGCAGGGATTAGGCTCACGCAAATAGGGAGGCAGGGATTAGCCTCATACAGATATAGAGGCAAGGATTAGGCTCATGCAAATAGGGAGGCAGGGATTAGCCTCATGCAAATAGGGAGGCAGGGATTAGCCTCATGCAGATATGGAGGCAAGGATTAGCCTCATGCAGATATGGAGGCAAGGATTAGCCTCATGCAAATAAGGAGGTAGGGATTAGCCTTATGCAAATAGGGAGGCAAGGATTAGCCTCATGCAAGTAGGGAGGCAGGGATTAGCCTCATGCAGATATGGAGGCAAGGATTAGCCTCATGCAAATAGGGAGGCAGGGATTAGCCTCATGCACATAGCGAGTAGCAAATAAGAGTAGCATATGTCTTAGCTGGAGATATATTCAGTGTCCGATGGCCTAATTGATAGTAATCTTGCTACGCGCATATATCTGCGGATGTTACCGTTTCGTCTGATGTGCCTGCGCTCAAAGAAAATTGTAAGTTTTGTGGGGGGGAGTTTGGTTCGTGCTTCTATCCGTTGGTCTTGCTTTGCTCCGTTCTGGGGCCCTTTTGAGTTTCCTGGGTAACTTGACTGTTACAGAAATAGAGTTTTCGAAAATATGCAATTATTGAAAAATAGAGTTATTTAAAAACATATTGAAATTTCAAGTAATTTAGATGAACTAGTGACTGTAACACATCTCAAAGACATTGCAGCTCTCTTATATTGGAATTTTGAGGGTCCCCCTCAAAATTCTGCCCCAGTTTGGCAGATGATCTTTTGACCGTTTGCAGATAATAGGCCCTGTTGAACCCTCTATGGAATTTTGAGAATCCTTCTCAAAATTCTGCCCCAATTTCTTAGCTGATTTCTGACCGTCTGACACATGTTGGCGTCGGCTGGACTTGCTCCGGAATTTTGAGGGTCCTCCTCAAAATTCTGCCCCAGTTTCTGATCCTGGAGGAAATGGAAATTTTATTATGATATGACCGAACCCATAAGGTTGCCTACGTATCCCCTCTTAAACGGGAATCAGGTCAAGCGTAGTTCAATTACATCAGATGAGGAAATGTAAATAATCTAAGCATACTATCTCTTGACTGCGTCTGAATTGATTGGTTTCGGCCAGATTTCTCCATCCATTTCTGCAAGTATGAGTGCTCCTCCTGTTAGAACCCTGTGAACCATGTACGGACCTTTCCAGTTGGGAGAGAATTTCTCTTTGGCTTCATCTTGATGCGGGAAGATCTTCTTCAACACCAGCTATCCTGGTGCAAATTGCCTTGGTTTGACTCTTTTGTTGAAAGCTCTGGACATTCTGTTCTGATAAAGTTGACTGTTACATATTGCGTTCATCCTTTTTCCATCTATAAGGGCCAACTGTTCGTAGTGACTCCTAATCCATTCTGCATCACCGAGTTCAGCTTCCTGTATGATTCTTAAAGAAGGAATCTCTACCTCGGCTGGGATGACAGCTTCGGTACCGTAAACCAGCATGTAGGGAGTTGCCCTGGTCGATGTGCTAACTCTAGTGCGGTATCCTAATAAAGCGAAAGGTAGCTTCTCGTGCCATTGTTTGTGGTTTCCTACCATCTTCCTTAGTATCTTCTTGATGTTTTTGTTTGCGGCTTCTATGGCTCCATTCATCTGAGGTCTGTAGGCTGTGGAATTCTTGTGCTTGATTTTGAAAGTTTCACACATAGCTTTCATCAGGTCACTGTTGAGGTTGGCGGCATTATCAGTAACAATAGAATCGGGAACTCCGAATCGACAAACAATACGGTTTTTGACAAAGTCTGCGATGACTTTCTTGGTTACAGCTTTGTAAGATGCAGCCTCTACCCATTTTGTGAAGTAATCAATGGCTACCAGAATAAACCTGTGTCCGTTTGAAGCAATGGGCTCAATCGGACCAATAACATCCATTCCCCAAGCGTCGAACGACCAGGGTGAGCTTGTTGCATTGAGCTCATTTGGCGGTACTTTTATCATATCGGCGTGCACTTGACATTGATAGCATTTGCGGACATACTGGACACAATCGGTCTCCATGGTCATCCAAAAGTAACCGGCCCTGAGTATCTTCTTAGCCAAGAAGAAACCATTCATGTGCGGGCCACAGGTCACAGCATGTACCTCCTCGAGTAGCTTAGAAGCTTCTTTTGCGTCAACACATCTTAGCAATCCAAAATCAGAAGTTCTTCTGTACAAATTTCCTCCGCTGTGGAAGGAGTGATTGGATAATTTTTGAAGTGTGCGCTTCTGAGTGTATTTTGCATGCTCTGGATATTCTCCCTTTGACAAATACTCCTTGATGTCATGGAACCAAGGCTTTCCATCCGTTTCTTCCTCGACATGAGCATAATATGCCGGCCGATTATAGATCCTCACCGGAATGGGATCAATATAATTCTTGTCTGGATGATGTATCATAGATGACAAGGTGGCCAATGCGTCGGCAAACTCATTCTGAATTCTGGGTACATGCCGAAAGTCTATCCTGGTGAACCTCTTTCTCAATTCCTGCACATGGTGCAGATATGGTAATATCTTGGAATTCTTGGTAGCCCACTCTCCTTGTACCTGGTGCACGAGCGAAGCTGAATCCCCAATTACTAGCAGCTCCTGAATGTTCATGTCGACTGCCATGTTGAGCCCTAGTATGCAAGCTTCATACTCCGCCATATTGTTAGTGCAGGGAAATCTGAGTTTAGCAGATACCGGGTAATGTTGACCTGTTTCTGATACCAAAACTGCTCCAATGCCTACCCCTTTGAAATTTGCAGCTCCATCAAAGAACATCCTCCAACCGTCATATGCTTCAGTAATGTCCTCTCCTACGAATGACACCTCTTCGTCAGGAAAATATGTTTTCAAGGGTTCGTATTTTCCTCCCACTGGATTCTCAGCAAGATGATCTGCCAATGCTTGTCCTTTGACCACCTTTTGAGTTACGTAGACGATATCGAACTCACTCAACAGTATCTGCCATTTGGCCAATTTTCCGGTCGGCATGGGTTTCTGAAATATATACTTCAAAGGGTCCACCCTGGATATGAGGTATGTGCTGTAGGCACAGAAGTAATGCCTCAATTTCTGAGTTGTCCAGGTCAAAGTGCAGCAAGTGCATTCCAGTAGAGAGTACCGTGCTTTGTAAGGTGTGAACTTCTTACTCAAGTAGTAGATGGCTTGCTCCTTTCTCCCTGTCTCGTCATCTTGTCCCAGAACACACCCGAAGGCTCCATCCAATACAGATAGATAGAGCAGCAAAGGTCGTCCCAGCTCCGGTGGGACCAGGACCGGTGGTGTGGACAGGTACTCCTTGATCTTGTCAAAAGCTTTCTGACAATCCTCGGTCCAGCTTGTCTCGGCGTCTTTCCTCAGCATCTTGAAGATGGGTTCACATATGACTGTGGACTGTGCTATGAAGCGACTAATATAATTGAGACGCCCTAGGAAGCTCATCACGTCCTTTTTGCTCCTCGGCGGCGGTAACTCCTGAATAGCCTTGACTTTTGACGGATCTAGTTCTATCCCTCGACGGCTGAAAATGAACCCCAATAACTTTCCTGCGGGAACCCCGAATGCACACTTTGCGGGGTTCAGTTTCAAGTTGTACCTTCTTAGTCTGTTGAAGAACTTTCTTAAGTTTCCTATGTGGTCTGCGGGCCTCTTGGATTTGATGATGACGTCGTCCACGTATACCTCTATCTCCTTGTGTATCATATCATGGAAGATGGTTGTCATGGCTCTCATGTAGGTAGCCCCAGCATTCTTTAGACCAAATGGCATCATCTTGTAACAGTATACACCCCATGGTGTAATAAAGGTTGTTTTCTCCGCGTCCTCTTTGTCCATCAGTGATAACCCGCAAAGCAATCTACAAAAGATTGGAGTTCGTGCTTGGCGCAATTATCAATCAGGATGTGTATGTTTGGTAGTGGAAAGTCGTCTTTGGGACTTGCTTTGTTTAAATCCCGATAGTCAACACATACTCTGACTTTTCCATCTTTCTTTGGAACTGGCACAATGTTGGCTAACCAAGATGGATACTCAACCACCCTGAGAACTTTGGCTTTGATCTGCTTGGTAACCTCCTCCTTGATTTTCAAGCTCGTGTCTGGTTTGAATTTTCTGTGTTTCTGCTTCACCGGCGGGCACATTGGATTGATAGGTAACTTGTGAGCCACTATGGACGTGCTCAAACCTGTCATGTCATCGTATGACCATGCGAAAATGTCCTCATATTATTTTAGGAAATGGATGTACTCTTCCTTCTCTGTTGGTGATAAGTGAATGCTAATGCGAGTCTCCTTGACGGTCTCGGCATCCCCCCAGGTTTACTCCTTCGGTTTCGTCCAGGTTGGACTTAGGCTTATTCTCAAAGTTTTCCACCTCTCTGATAACTTCCTCGAGTATCTCGTCTTCTTCATCCAAATCACTATCCTTATGTTGCATTGCCTCATTACATGTCACAGTCACCGGTTCATCAGGAAAAGTAATAATAACATTGTAGAAAGAAAAAGTGTAAAAATAGTAATGAATAATAAAGAGCAAATGCATTTGATTAAAATTAAACACATCCAGACAAACACGGGTCGATGAATCAAGCATTCATTTTGAAACAAAACAAGTCTTTAAAACAAAGTTACGGAAAATTTTAAATGCCTAGAATGGCTATAGAAATAAAATCTGCCAATCTACCCAGGGACTCAGCGGGCCCGGGTAGGTTTGACCATGATGCATGCACAATTTTGACCGAGTAAGGTTACTATGAGGTTTTAGACTGGTACCCTCAAGCGGACAACTTGAGGGGGAAAGGCACGGAACTGTCGACTGCACCGCTGATCGACTAGTTTTACTGCAAATAAGCCTTTCCGAATTTAAGGGTAATAAATAGGAAGAGCGCAACCACTCATCAAGCGTTGATATAGGATTTGATACGCACGAGTGGAATATGATGTGGAGCATGATTTATGCAGCAGTTAACAACATGTAGTTTATCATTTGCACGTGGAAAATTAAATGCGGTATTTAAATAATTGAAAGAAAGCTACGGAAAAGAAAACAAGGAGACAAGTTAGTTTGAGGAATAAAGAATCATAAATGCTTAAAAGAAAATAG
Organism: Nicotiana attenuata; assembly: GCF_001879085.1. Classification (NCBI taxonomy): domain Eukaryota; kingdom Viridiplantae; phylum Streptophyta; class Magnoliopsida; order Solanales; family Solanaceae; genus Nicotiana; species Nicotiana attenuata. The sequence goes on along the minus strand of NC_031990.1, from coordinate 55,830,058 downwards.
ACAGTCAAGTTCAAATAAGAGGAAAGGGTACGGGATAAAGCATGCCTGTACTAATTCATAAGAAATAGGTTCGTTATGATAAGAGCATAAATATATCCCCAGCATAGTCGCCATGCAGCCGCGCCCCCCTTTTTTCCCTCCTCGCGGAGAAAGTTCGGGTTTCGACATTCCATGGGGGAATCGACTCGTTTCCTTTTGGGATTTGGGTATTTGAAGAGTCGCCACCTAACGGATTATGGTGCGTTAGGGATCCTAGAGCGATTAACTCTTAGACCAGTTTGCATTACCAGAGATTTAGGGTAAGGGCTCGAAATAACCTTGAGGGGAAGGTGTTAGGCACCCCTCTCAGTCCACAACGGTGGGTCCCGACCGAACATATACTTATGAATTAGTCCCTTAACAAATAAGTAGTTGAAACACATAATTGCAAATAAAGCATGTTGGACATTGTATGACTCAAATAATAAGACAAAGGCTTTGAACAAGTTGTGTACATATAAAAAAGAGAGTAAAGTTTTAGACAAAGGGAATTTTGGGAAGGAGGGGTCCTAGGTTGGTTAGCCTACAGGATCACCCCACGCAATGCCCGGTAAACACTCCTCAATGAGGGGATACACGTGACATTAACGCGTAGTCGTCATATCCATATCTACCCTTTCCCACCCCTTAGCGGCTATTTAAGCGAGTGTTGTTTAACGATCTCTATGCGTGCTGTTACCCGTCCCTTCTTAATGGTCCTGGAGGAAATTAGGACCTCTACCTATAGGCAGTTCTAGACGGACCCCAAAGGTTTAAAAGGAGAAAATACTAGGCGACAGGCAAGAACAATAGGACTTTAGCAAATAAAGGCAGGAAAGAAGCAATTAAAGGCTCAGGTTTACCTCCATAGATAATGCATGTAAACAGCACGACTCAAACACAAACAAGGGCAGTATTATTAAACAGGATCCTAAGACATGATGTCTAAGTGAATATCAAGACACAGAAGATATGGAGTTTTATATTATAAGCTAAGAAGCAGGGCCCTAATCAGTTTGCCTACTGATTTTAAGCCTGTAACCATTAAGTAGTAAACACAAAGAACAGTTTCCAGTTTTATAGAGGTTGATTACCTAAGGCTTGCCTAGGCATAGGATAATGCACAACAGTTGCCAGAATTATTAAAACAGTTTAGAAGTTATTTTACCTAAAGCATGATGTTCTAAGTGTTGCAAAGATACAGGGATTATGACCAGTTTTACTTAAATAGGATAAATGTGACATTGTTTTTTCATCTTTCATAACCAGTACTTTAAACTAGGCGTGACTGAGCGAGTATGAACGAGATCCTAAAACAGGGTATCTAACATGCACATATAAAATGCAGAACGATTTCAGGATATGCAGAATTCCTAAAGCATAATTTCTAAATCCCTAGAAAGTTACAGCATGATTTCAGGATGTGCAGGAGCAACAGTTTTATGTTAATGTTGTTATTTAACCTAAAGCAGGATTTTTAAGTGATAAAAATAATGTCAAATGAGATGCTGAAATAGTAAACCTAAGAAGATGATATCTAATGCATGACATGCTTGGAATGTATGGTCCTAAACATGGATTCTATTGTGCATATAGGAAACGTAAACTGCATAGCTACCCTCCCATTTTCACTATCCATCCCCAGTATCTGTTTACAACAAATTATTACAGGCCAATATCGAATGAATTACATAAGTAGATAAGGAAAATAAGAAGTTACACTATAGGGAGCCTGAAAGTAGGCCCAGATTTCCAGAATTTCCAATGCCAGATTGCCTCACAGCCTTTCACATAATTTGGGTGTGTCATAGTTCCCTAAGGACCTCATGGGATATCGGGCAGTACTCACACCTAGATTTCATAATCATAGTTGAGTGAGTGCAGTGTGGAACGGCCAGCTCTAATGTATCAGAGCTCAGAGGGACCTCATAGGGATCCCTAAGAAGTCACACATTAGAAGGGCAAAACTTAAAACCTAAGAGTAGATGTGAGAGTGCTTGACATAGTTTTGAAAAGATTTAAGCAGGAAAACAGTTTGAGAAGAGTCTTGTTTGAAATAGTTTTGTAAAAACAACAGAGGGAATTATTCAATAGGACAGTTTTGAAAGGAGAATAGAGTGATAAGCAACAGTCCAACACAACACCCAAAACAGGTTCATACATAACCAAGGAACATAGAACCAAGGCAGGTTCAGCCACTACAAACAGGGGCAATGGGATTTGGGGACACATAGAGCACATAGTATATAGGAGCATAGCTGTTCTTGTGGGGTTTTATGGGATTAGGGGATAGCTAGTGGTACCAACACAGTATGAATTTCAGAACAAATCATAGAATCAGACATTTAAAATGACATATCAGTTTGCAAAGTAAGTGCATATCAAAACTGGATAACAAGTAGTCGAGCATTCAAAACAGGGTAGAGTCACATTGAGACAGACTACCAGGAAGTAGAACATGTTCTGAATTGCCCTAAGAGGGTTAGACTAGCACGCTAGACGAAGCAATAATGTAAACATGTCAATTACATGTTGAACAACAGAACCATAGATAGAAACAAATTAGAAACATGATAAACTGAAGCAGTAAAAGAAACATATTTGTTTTGGGACTTGAATTGAAATCAGAACATACCAATAAAGAGATGGTAAACACAAAGTGAAGAATAGGAGAGCACAATAATTAGCCTTGGCTTGCAGCCGGCTAATTCAGAATAGTAGCAAGTAACAAAGAAAGAAAGCAGAAAGCTTTTTGAGTGCGAGAGAGTTTCTGAACCAAATGTGTTCCTCCCTTTGTTAATGAGAGAGCATATGTATATATAGTTTGAAACTATGTAGACTAATAAGGTAAGAATCAAAGTCATGCAGTAATTATGGAACTAGGTATCAATTAGTAAAGGGTATCAATCACAGAAAATTAGGGATTCAACTAGAAATAGTACTTATTAGAGGAAATTACCACAAATTTCTGTTAATAAACAGAATAAACATAATATAGGCGGAAGAAGCAAAATCAGAAACCCTAATGAGCATAATAGGGTAAAATCATAGAAACATAGAACATATTCATGAATAACAGATATGCGAACAAATTAAACGAACAAATAAGCAATGACAGTTCTCAGAACCCAGGATTAAGACCAAGAATTAGGGTTCTTAACATAATGAATCAGATAAAAGGAAAAACTTAAATAAACCGTTTATACATAGTAAACATCATAGAATAATACAGAAAATCAGAGGAAAAGTCATTTTGAAAAGGGGTTAAGAAACCCTAGTTTTGAAGACGAAGAGGCATTTTTGAAAAATCGGAGAGATTATCATGGAAAACAGCAAAGTTACTCAGAATACTCTTAGATCTGTTACATATCAAAGAAGTCAAGCGATAAATTAGGGTTTCAGAGAGAGATGACCCAGAGATAAAGAGATTTCGACTTAGAAGCCATGGATCTAGCCGGAGAAATAGAAAATTCTTACTCAGACGGGCCAACGTGGCCTGAGAATGGCAAGAACAGGCCATGGTTGTGAGTTGAACAGCCGCTGGTCCCTTGAGGACCTTAGGGTAGCAATAATCCGGCACGGGGGGAGCCATGGAGTCTAGGGGTGGAGGTGGAACTTCTTACTCAAGTAGTGGATGGCTTGCTCCTTTCTCCCTGTCTCGTCATGTTGTCCCAGAACACACTCGAAGGCTCCATCCAATACAGATAGATAGAGCAGCAAAGGTCATCCAGGCTCTGGTGGGACCAGGACCGGTGGTGTGGACAGGTACTCCTTGATCTTGTCAAAAGCTTTCTGACAATCCTCGGTCCAGCTTGTCTCGGCGTCTTTCCTCAGCATCTTGAAGATGGGTTCACATATGACTGTGGACTGTTCTATGAAGCGACTAATATAATTGAGACGCCCTAGGAAGCTCATCACGTCCTTTTTGCTCCTCGGCGGCGGTAACTCTTGAATAGCCTTGACTTTTGACGGATCTAGTTCTATCCCTCGACGGCTGAAAATGAACCCCAATAACTTTCCTGCGGGAACCCCGAATGCACACTTTGCGGGGTTCAGTTTCAAGTTGTACCTCCTTAGTCTGTTGAAGAACTTTCTCAAGTCTTATATGTGGTTTGCGGCCCTCTTGGATTTGATGATGACGTCATCCACGTATACCTCTATCTCCTTGTGTATCATATCATGGAAGAAGGTTTTCATGGCTCTCATGTAGGTAGCCCCAGCATTCTTTAGACCAAATGGCATCATCTTGTAACAGTATCACCCCATGGTGTAATAAAGGCTGTTTTCTCCGCGTCCTCTTCGTCCATCCAAGTCTTGTGATAACCCGCAAAGCAATCTACAAAAGATTGGAGGTCGTGCTTAGCGCAATTATCGATCAGGATGTGTATGTTTGGCAGTGGAAAGTCGTCTTTGGGACTTGCTTTGTTTAAATCCCGATAGTCAATGCATACTCTGACTTTTCCATCTTTCTTTGGAACTGGCACAATGTTGGCTAACCAAGTTGGATACTCAACCTCCCTGAGAACTTTGGCTTTGATCTGCTTGGTAACCTCCTCCTTGATTTTCAGGCTCATGTCTGGTTTGAATTTTTTGAGTTTGTGCTTCACCGGCGGGCACATTGGATTGATAGGTAACTTGTGAGCCACTATGGACGTGCTCAAACCTGTCATGTCATCGTATGACCATGCGAAAATGTCCTCATATTATTTTAGGAAATGGATGTACTCTTCCTTCTCAGTTGGTGATAAGTGAATGCTGATGCAAGTCTCCTTGACGGTCTCGGCATCCCCCAGGTTTACTGTTTCGGTTTCGTCCAGGTTGGACTTAGGCTTATTCTCTAATTTTTCCACCTCTCTGACAACTTCCTCGGGTATCTCGTCTTCTTCATCCGAATCACTATCCTTATGTTGCATTGCCTCATTACATGTCACAGTCACCGTTCATCAGGAAAAGTAATAATAACGTTGTAGAAAGAAAAAGTGTAGAAAATAGTAATGAATAATAAAGAGCAAATGCATTTGATTAAAATTAAACAACATCCAGACAAACACGGGTCGATAAATCAAGCATTTATTTTGAAACAAAACAAGTCTTTAAAACAAAGTTACTGAAAATTATAAATGCCTAGAATGGCTATAGAAATAAAATCTGCCAAGCTACCCAGGGACTCAGCGGGCCCGGATGGTGTGGCAGTCCATTTTCTGAGAACAGCTCCCTTCTCCACGGTCTGAATGGTGAGGCCTTCATCCTCCTCCTCCTCCTCAATTATTGCACTGCATTGTATCATTTATTCTGATCTGTGGTTTTAGGATAACTTGGAAGAGGAGAGTGTGGAGGACCTTTAGGTATGTTGATGATACCAGTATGTGTGAACCAACCTTAGGGGATGGGAATAAAGAATAAAGAAAGAACAAAAAGGTAGACAAGTCAGTAAGGGTTCGGAAATGTTTGCAGTATTTAAACACATATTGCGAGAATGTAAATTCATGTCCTAATTTGGGAGCCTCGTTGTGCCCGAGGTAGGCCTAGCGACAAGTTGATTTGGAGAACTTAGATGCTAATAAATGCCTCATTTCATTAATATAAAAATAGACGAATCCCAAAACGACACTAAGATAATAAAGGCAAGTCACTATTGGCACTTGGCCTAATTACATTTAGGAAAGTAAATAAATCTAGCCTACTTGGTTCCAGAAGGACCTTCCTCAGGCTCAATATTTCTAACTCCATTAATCAGGTTCCCCAGCTCTCGCAGACCCAGCAGCAGATAGGCTCTAGCTAGATGTCCTCCCTTGTTTCCTTTAGCATCTCATTTTCTGCAAAACAAAAGGGTTAGGCCCTTTTCCCCACCTGATTCGACTATTTATACATTCATGATTAGCATATTGGCATTTAGTTCTCCAAATTAATGCACAGAACGTGGTTGTGTCCGTTGGAATTATGGAAACCTCGATGGACTTTGGATAAGGCTTATATTAAAGGATCATTATGTGGACAACATAATTGATCCGACTAGGTTTGACCATGATGCATGCACAATTTTGACCGAGTAAGGTTACTATGAGGTTTTAGACTGGTACCCTCAAGCGGACAACTTGAGGGGGAAAGGCACGGAACCGTCGACTGCACCGCTGATCGACTAGTTTTACCGCAAATAAGCCTTTCCGAATTTAAGGGTAATAAATAGGAAGAGCGCAACCACTCATCAAGCGTTGATATAGGATTTGATACGCAAGAGTAGAATATGATGTGGAGCATGATTTATGCAGCAGTTAACAACATGTAGTCAAGTATTAGCACGTAGAAAAATAAATGCGGTATTTAAATAATTGAAAGACAGTTACGGAAAAGAAAACAAGGAGACAAGTCAGTTTCAGGAATAAAGAATCATAAAATGCTTAAAAGAAAATAGACAGTCAAGTTCAAATAAGAGGAAAGGGTACGGGATAAAGCATGCTTGGACTAATTCATAAGAAATAAGTTTGTTTGAGCCTAAATATATCCCCAGCATAGTCGCCATGCAGCCGCGCCCCCTTTTTTCCCTCCTCGCGGAGAAAGTCCGGGTTTCGACATTCCATGGGGGAATCGACTCGTTTCCTTTTGGGATTTGCGTATTTGAAGAGTCACCACCTAACGGATTATGGTGCGTTAGGGCTCCTAGAGCGATTAACTCTTAGACCAGTTTGCATTACCAGAGATTTAGGGTAAGGGCTCGAAATAACCTTGAGGGGAAGGTGTTAGGAACCCCTCTCGGTCCACAATGGTGGGTCCCGACCGAACTTATACTTATGAATTAGTCCCTTATCAAATAAGTAGTTGAAACACATAATTGCAAATAAAGCATGTTGGACATTGTATGACTCAAATAATAAGACGAAGGCTTTGAACAAGTTGTGTACATATTAAAAAAAAAGAGTAAAGTATTAGACAAAGGGAATTTTGGGAAGGAGGGGTCCTAGGTTGGTTAGCCTACAGGATCACCCCACGCAATGCCCGGTAAACACTCCTCAATGAGAGGCTACACGTGACATTAACGCTGTAACGACCCGGCCGGTCGTTTTTGGAATTTACGCCCTGATCCCCCATTAACTACTTCCCCTAAGTTCATTTCTGCTATTTTGGTTTGCCGGGACGTTCGGTGTTGAGTTTTGGAAAGTTTTGGGACACTTAGTCCCTAAATGAGAGCTTAAGTGTTGAAAAGTGGTCCGTAATTGGAACAGTATGAAGATGACCTCGGAATGGAAATCTGATGGTTCCGTTAGCTCCGTTAGGTGATTTCGGGGTTGGGAGCGTGTTCGGAATGTATTTTGGGAGCTCGTAGCTCAAGAAGGCTTGAAATGCCGAAGTTTGAATTTTTGAAGTTTCCGGTTCGATAGTGAGTTTTTGATCCGAGGGTCGGATTGGAATTCCGGAAGTTGCAGTAGCTCCGTCATGTCATTTGGGATGTGTGTGCAAAATTTCAGGTCATTCGGACGTGTTTTGGTAAGGTTTTTGATCGAAAGCGTATTTGGAAGAAACTTGAAGTTCTTAGGCTTGAATCTTTGATTTAATCGGGTTTCCGGTGTTGTTTTAGGTGTTTGAAGGATTGGTACAAGTTTGAATAAGGTATTAGGTGGTATTGGTGCTTTTGGTTGAGGTCCCGGGGGCCTCGGGATGATTTCGGGTGGTTGACGGAAAATTTTGAAGTTGAATGAATTGCTGAAGGTTCTGTCATCTGGTATTTCCGCTTCTGCGGCTTGGGAAGCGCAGAAGTGGAGCCGCAAAAGCGGCTAGACCATCGCAGGAGCGAAATTCGAGTGCTTCTTCAGTTTTCGCAGGTGCGGAAGTTTAATCGCAGAAGCGGTTACGCACCTGCGAGATAGTAGTCGCAGATGCGACCCTTGGAATTTTGTTTGAAACCGCAGAAGCGGTAATGAATCCGCATAAGCGGCAACCGCAGGTGCGGTGAAGGGCCGCAGAAGCGGAAATCTTGACTTTAATGAAGAACCGCAGAAGCGGCTCGTGGTCCGCAGAAGCGGGACCGCAGAAGCGGTCCCTTGTCCGCAGAAGCGGAAACCCCTGGACAGAAATAGAGATGTCGAGGGTTTGAGTTCATAAGTTGCAAAATCAATTGAGAGCTCGGTTTAAGGCGATTTTGAGTGGGTTTTGAAGAGAAAATCATTGGGTAACGTTTCCTTGATCCCTTTTCATTATATTTCATCATTATACAGCTAAATACATCATTGGAATTCGAATTTTGGACCAAAAATTGGATAATTTGGGGTAAAACTTCATTGGCTAGACTATTGAGTTTTGAGTGGGCATTTGACCTCCGATTTGGGAGATTTTTATATGGTTAGACTCGTGAGAGTACGAGGGTTCTAAAAATGTGAAAATTATTCGATTCCGAGACGTTGTCTTGAGGGGCATTTTGGTCGTTTTATCTATTTTCGCGCCCTAGCTTTAACTTTAATAGTGGAATCAGTTGTTTGCAATATTATTTACGATATGTAATTAAATTGAATAGATTTGGGCCATTTGGAGTCGGATACTCGTGGCAAAGGCGCGGTTTCTAGTGATATTGAGCCAGTTCGAGGTAAGTGGCTTGTCTAACCTTGTGTGGGGGAGCTTTCCCTTTAGGATTTGTTATTCGTTATTTGTTGATTTAAGTGCCTTGTACGCGAGGCGACGGGCGCGTACTTGAGCCAATTGTTGAAAATCTGGTTTTCTTAAGCTATTGAGATTGAGTTCCTTTCATATTTGCTTTATTCTACTTGCAATTATAACCTGTGCTAGATTAGGAAAGCATGTTTAGTTGATTTAACTTGCCTAATTGCTTAAGTTGCCTTAACTGTACTACGTGAAGCATGCTAGGCCAGTACTACCTGTTGCTTGTCTTTTGTACTTCGTTTCCGTGTACCTTCTGGTTGTGATTGCGCATTTACATTGGGACTACGGATGTGGGATTCCGGTAGCCCCCCCCCCCCCCTTGTTTAATTACTTTGGGACTGCGGGTTCGATTCCCGATAGATCCCCCTGCACTTTTACTTTGGGACTGCGGGTTAGATTCCCGATAGATCCCCCTGCACATTGGTGGTTGGACTACGGGACGGTATCCCGGGAGATCCTTCGGATGTACACATATGATGGACTACGGGACGGTATCCCGGGAGATCCACTGGACAGTTGAGAAAAAAAGGCTACAGGACGGTATCCTGGGAGGCCCTCATTGTTATCATTGGTATTGAGCTGTGTTTACTCTGTGTTTATTCTGTACTCGTGTAGTTGTTATAGCCTCATTGACTTGTCTTATCTCACTGCTGTACTTATTATATCTGTCAGATTTTTATATTGTTAAATTATTATTATTATTATTATATTTTGTCTCAGTAGGGCCCTGACCTTCCTCGTCACTACCCAACCGAGGTTAGGCTTGGCACTTACTGAGTACCGCTGTGGTGTACTCATGCCCTTCCTGCGCATGTTTTTCATGTGCAGATCATCCAGGTACCTCCACTCAGGCGCAGTATCAGTGAGGCAGGAGGACTACGGAGACTTCGAGGTAGATCTGCTGCGTCCGCAGACCGACGAGTCTCCCTCTTACTCTATCTTTAGTACTTAATTTTCCTTCTTTCGGTTGTTAAAAATTCTGGAGTTTGGAACCTTTACTATACACTTCTATAGCCTGTGTTGCCCGTGAGTTTTCGGGTTCTGGGAATTGTTTTAGACTTGTGATATTGAGTTGTACTTGCCAAGCGGCATTCAGTACAGTTTCCTTTAGATATTTGATTTGATTTTCTCTATTTTTCCGCAATTATTATATTTCCGCAAATGTTAGGCTTACCTGGTCATGGGGACCAGGTGCCGTCATGACATGTTCACGGTTGGTGAACTAGGGTCGTGACAACTCTTTTCCCCAAAGTCAGCCAAACCCGCCCCGTTCCAGCCCACGACCCGCCCCCTAAACCCGACCCGTTCCACAAATACATACACACAGAGATCCAAAGTCCTAAATACTTAACCCAAACGTGCATTGTTCATCTTCTCCTTTATCTCAGCCATGTTCAACTCGCCAAATCCCAAGCGAGTGAGCTCAAATTCACCCCACGCGTTCCCCCTCTCTCCTCATCACCATATTTGTAACGATCTCTGACAGATTCTCTCATCCCCATCCCTTTCTCACGTGATGGAAGCCTCTAGAAGGCATATGCCGGATGAATGTGGAGTGTGGGATCGATTTGGATTGATCCCAGCCCTTCATTCATCAGGTGTTTGCCTGATAACTAGAGGGATTCTGGGGATTTATTCGGAGGAATTTCGTTTGGAAAAGGGGAGGTCACTTGGGAAATAGGGCTCTAAGAAAGCTTCTTTTTTTGGATTCATTTTTGAAACCATCTTAGTTTAATTCCAGTTACAATAGAAAAATACAAAAAAAAATCTGATTTTCATTTTTGTTTAATCTGAGCCTCTTTGTTCTCTGTATTTGGAAGTTCAGAAAATTTTCATTCTTCACTGATGAGTCTGGGTTTGAACTCGAAGGGAAGTGAACTGAGGTCTATTGAATGTTCGTGAGGTTCAATTTCGTCGATTCTATTTCTACTGTTGTTCTGCTGATCTGCTGCTGAACCTCGCTAGGATTTTGGCATCAAAAAGTGTATTTGCTGATTCTATAGTTGTTATAAAGGAAATTTGCAACTTCAGGTTCGATTTTCCTCTTTTTTTCCCTATGCGACTCTGTTTTTTTTAAGTGTTCTTGAGCTATGAGGTTCTGTCTAATGTGGTCTGTTTTGTGCTGTGATCGAATTTCTTGTTGAATGAATCTCTTCTCAGTGGTGGGATGTGCTTGAGCATTTATAGTCAATAAGAGCCGATTTAAGCAGTCGTCTTCCATTTCCTGTATGTTGTGATTGTTATTTGGGCTCGATAAGAGCCGATGTGTTCAGTTTCTTTTGGTGATTTTCTTTTGCAATATGTTCTGATGTTCATAGTGATCTGCTTGAGCCTTCTGTCTTGATCTCAACATGTTCGACACGAATCACTGAATCGTTTCCTTCTTCCCTGATTCCACGGCCATTTTCGTATGTTCTGTTGGTTCGAAGTTGCTGAGGTTATCCTTGTTAATATTTGCTCTTTGTGGCACCATGTTGGAGAGGATCAAGTGAGTGTTCATGTTTCCGGCGTGTCGATTCTGTCACCGATCTTCTTAGGCAGATTGTAATTTAAAACTTGGGTGGTCGTGTGTTTGTTTGCTTTAAAGTCAGTTTGTATTTTCTAATCGAGCTTGACACTTGCTATAGTTTGGAAATTGTTTGAACTACTAGGCACGCTAAAAATCCGCCCTGTTTTGCACTGTTTGGGCAACATATTTGCACAATTTTGAGTGCTAATTCTGCATTCAAAAGCTGCCCTGTTTTGCACTGTTTGAGTGCTAAGTTTGAGTGCTAATTCTGCTAGGCTAGGCTTACTGTTGAGTATTAAAAGACTGAAGTAAGTTTTTTTCAGTTTGCATTTCAGTTAGTTGGGATTTCTTCTTATTCTTTCTACTTGGGTTTAGCTCATGGGCAAACTCTTGCCTTTCAAAACTTTCCCTTCTGTTTCTATGGAGCTCTAAGCATGATTGAATCCTCGGCAGAATTTGTAAGCTAAATATGATTGTGAGTTACTTAATGTGATGATCCTGGACCTTCTGTGAGTACTTCTGTTGTGTCTTATTCCTTTTAAGAATCAAATTCATTTTTAATTTCTAGAAATTAGTCACAGAAAACGGTTAAAAGTTCTCTATTTCATTTTGTCCGATTGTCCTGCATCTTAATCTTTATTATCCAAACAAGATCCTATTCTTTGTTGTCAAAGTACTGCAGCTGTTTGATTTGTTTGATCTTAAGTGTAATGAGGTTGTTGAATTTAGAGGATTTGTATGGCCAAGTTCTATGTGAAATTAGCGCCTGTTGAATTTTTCTAGGAAAGTGTAATAGAAGTTTGAAGTTCAAGAGTGATAGTAAGTCATTGGGTGTACTTCGGTGTTCATTACAATTGAAATGGTTCCAAGTTTGTTTTGAGCTTTGTTTCCTTCAATTGTCAGTAGGGATTTTATCTGCATTTCATGGACAAGATTATCAGTATTGTTAACTTATATCCAATAGAAGTTGATGTTTGCCCATCCATTTCATAAGCTTTCTGTGTCTTCGTGTCAATTGGATCCGAGGTGTTTGACTACAAAAGGTGTCTACTTATTTTGCTGTGGAAACTATAGTTGAATAAACTAGTTTGTGCTTCTGTTTTTTTTTTTAAAAGTAAGTCATTAGGCTGGTTATTTGTTTAATATTGAATTGATGTTTACATCGTTGTGGTGATATGATCTGATTTGTGTAGTAAGAAAGACCATTTTTGGCATTAAGATTGGCTCAAAATGCCACAAGTTGAAATGATTAGAATCGAGGCGTGCCATTTAGCAAATTTTCATGGCCCTCGCAAAGTTGAAAACGCGTAGTTGCTTTAGGCGCGTTGTTTTAATAATTTACCTTCCTAAACTCGGGTGCACATTTATGTGACCCAAATCCAAATCCCAACGAAGTCGAAATGTGTCAACAACCATGGGTGCATTTATGTGACGTGGTGCGAAACACGTTTTCACGACGTTGCAATTCTCGTTAAAAATAATAATAAAGCGGTTCATGGTTTAAAAGCACATAAGTTAAAACATGTATTAAAATTAGATTTTAGCCAAATATAGCAGTTAAGCGACCGTGCTAGAACCACGGAACCCGGGAATGCCTAACCCCTTCTCCCGGGTTAACAGAATTCCTTACTCGGATTTCTGGTTCGCGGACTGTTAAACTGAGTCATCCTTTTCCTCGATTCGGGATTCAACCGGTGACTTGGGACACCATAAATCTCCCAAGTGGCGACTCTGAATCTTTTTATAATAAATCCCATTTCGATTGTCCTTTAATTGGAAAAACTCCCTTTTATTATACCCTTCACGGGGTGTAGTAGTGAAAAAGGAGGTGTGACAGTGATAAGTCTCTGAAGTTTCAACCGCGGCCGCAATGCATTTTTCACGGTCCGCGGTGCTTTACTGCGGCTAAGATGCATTCTCTGCGGTCCGCGGTGAAGTCCATGCCTGTGCCCGTCTAATTTTCATAACCGCGGTCCGCGATGGATTTTTCGCGACCGCGGTGGGTAAGTAGTGTGGGCCCTAGGTCTTTTTCTATAAATAGACCCCCAGGCCTCATTTTACACTTTTCGGTCATTTTCACTCTAAAGAGACATAAGGCACTGTTCATCCAAACCCTCAGTTGCACAAATTCAAGTACTGATTTTCAATCATCTGTGTTGCATCTTACTTCTGGTAATTAAAATCTTTCCTTAGTCTTTAATTTTGTTTTTATTTTGTTTTTAATTTCATTTCTTCTTCCTTCTTCTTTCAATTTTTACTTAGGGTTAGATAATATAATTTAGATTAGGTTTTAATTAGTCAAACATGATGATTAACTACCTAGTGGGTTTATAATATGTTGATTAGGGCTAAAATGCACAAAAATTTGAAACCCTAGGTCATTGTGCCTCATTTTGCTTACCGCGACCGCGGTTGATTTTGTGCGGTCCGCGGTGCCTTACCGCGGCCGCGCATCATTTTTCATGGTTCGCGGTGAACCTGAATCAGAGGGTGCATAGTCTGAATCCCACCTCACCGCGGCCGCGGTTGATTTTTCGCGGTCCGCGGTGGTCTCTTTGCGGCTGCGATGCTTTTTCCGCGGTCCGAGGTCAACTGTGTCTTCATCGTTACTTCTGGTACTGATACTAACAAATATTAACTGAATTCTCCTTGCACACAATGGTTAAATCAAGAGGAGGTGGTGACAAACAGAAGGGTAGAGCGGAGTCCTCCCGGGGTAGGGGACGAGGCATGATCAAATTGACCCCACTAGTTCGTAAAGCAATTGGGGAAACCAGAAAGCTAATCAAGGCTGCGGATAGAGCTGCTTCCCATTTTGAGGGAAGTAAATACTTTCCCTCCTGGAAGGCATGTGAGTCTGACTCAGTGCCGGAGTATGTACCTGTCTTCCCGGAGAGGCTTCGTTTGAGAGATTCACCTACACCTCCAGGCTCTCCTACTGCTCGTGCTTCAGTTCAGGTTCCATCTGAGTCGTCTGAGGGCTCAATAGAGAGCAGCGACAGTGCAGCCTCTACTTCACCTACAGCTTCGTCACCCGGTGAGGATCCCATTGATGAAGAAGAAGGGGGAGAACCCCAACCCGGGGGTGTGGAGAGAACTAGAAACCTCGAGGTGTGGAAAAGGAGGTTTGTCAGTGAGCTGGCATACCACAAATTCCGGGAATGGTGGCCTCTGAGGTCATTTATTATTGAGCACCAGTTCATACAGAGGGATCTCCTGCCTCACAACCCTAACGTGAAGAGGCAATTCAGAGAACGACCGGGGTGGGATTACTTCACCAGCTGGGTGCTAGAGGCAAACGAGCACTTAGTTAAAGAGTTTTATGCCAATGTTGCCCACATCAAGAAGGATACCAAAGTGACTAAAGTGCGGAACTTGAAAATGATGTTCGATGGAAAAACAATCAATGAGTACATGGGCTTTCCTGAAGATGAATCATTATACTTGGAGAAATTGGCACTTGATGAGGCAGCCCGTCTATGGTTAGCATCATATTTGGCTCTCCCGGGCACCACCCCAGCATGGTTGACAGCAGGAGTTGCAATCTTGAGGAAGACTCTAAATTTTGAGGTGAAGGGGTGGGAGACTTTTGTATGCAGCAGGCTGGACCCCACTATTATGGCGGGGGTTCTCGATCAATGTCGGAAATGTTATGTCTAGGGTGGTCAATGAGGGTGACAGATCATACCCCTTCCCAAATTTTCTTACAATGTATTTTGAAGACCAGGAGGTGGAGAAAAGGAGTTGTGACGTGAAATGAAACCCAAAATGCCCTTTACCTGGTACAGCCTTAAGGCTGATGACAACCCTAAAGCCAAAGATTCTAAAGAAAAAGCCACTACTTCTACTGGCCAGTCTGATGAGCCAGTAGTGGTAGTCATTGCTTCCCAGCCTTCCCCTGCCATACCAGTTCCCATATCCGGGCCTTCTACTTCCACTACTCCAAATATCCCATCATCCTCAGCCTACCCATTGACTGCCCATCGTTTGAGCCAAACTCTTGCCAGTATCAACAACTGGATGCAGGCAGCTACTTCTAAGCTGTCTGTGCTTTCTAGCTCGGTGGCAGCCCAGTCTGTACCCCCACAGCCACAGGTTCCAGCTTCAGTGTAGGAGACTCTCAAGGAGCTTCTGGACAACCAGAAGAAGCTCCTAGAGAACCACCAGTTGATTCTGGATGCTATAGGTGCTCACGGAAAGTCACTGAAGGAGCTGACCAAGGAGACAAAGAAGCCGAGAAAGACTCGAGCCTCAAAGGAGTCTGTGAAGGAGTTGAGGGGAGAAGTGGAGAAGATGAAGGTTGTTGATCATCTACCATTGGAGCTACTATTGCATCAGACTGAGAAAGAGCATGAGCAGGAGTTGGAGAGGGCACCAAAGAGGAGGAGAGTGATCCCCCAGGCAGACGATGTGGTGATTGAGTTGGAGGACCCGCAGGGAGGTTCCTCTAGCCAGCCTCAGGTCCTAGAGCAGGCACAGGTTACAGGGATCCAATCACAGGTTCCCGAGAAGTCACAGGACCCAGGGACCCAAGCTCATGACCCCATGCAGATGGAGGACCCATAGGGAGTTTTCTTTTCTTTCTATTCTCTTTGAGCTTATTTTTGGCTAGTTAGCATTGAGGACAATGCTAGCTTTCATTTGAGGGGGTTGCCCTATTTTGATTATGTTGGACTGTAATTATGATACTATTTTCCTTTTTGTTATGATTTTTCACTTTTGCTATATATATAATTTTACCAGTTTATTTCACTTTTCGTATTTTACAATCTTGGTTTGTATATAAAGTTACTTCCTTATGTACATATTCATTCCCTCTTATGTATATTTGTCTAAATCCCCTATTGTACATATTCAGTTTACCTTCCGTATTTTCTTTCATAGCTTCTTACTTCATTTTAGTAGTTTCTTTTTCAGTTTAGTAGCTTCTTATTTTGAGTTTTACGTTCAATAAGACTTTGGTTTTCTTAATGCCATGGTTCTTTCCAAAGGTGGAGTTTTTGTGAACCAGGTGTCTCTTCCCCATGATGGATGGCATGACAACCTTCTTAAGGGTTTGAGTCTGTTTTTCTTTTCGTTTTTTGTGTAAATAGTAGCTAGTGAGTAATAGTGCCTCAAGCAAAGCTTCACTTGGGCCTAACACATTTGCCTTTGACCATATGGTTAAAAAAAATTGGTGTGTATAGGATGGTGACAGTTGTGACCTTGAGACTCTTGTGTTGGCTAAATCATCAAGTGGTTTTTTGGGACCATTTGCGTTGCTCAAATCTTAGCTAAGGTTGTTGCGGGCCCTCGACTCTGTCTCGTTAGCAATCCTATAGCTTGTGTGGTGAGAATTTGATTTGCAGGTCCAAGTCCCGTGCCATTGAGTCTAGAACTTGACCTGAATTTTTGTCTAGGCGAAATTGTAAGTGTAGTTTGACTTGAGAAGTGATTATAGGCTCTCCTTGATCCGAATGGTATTCTTGAGAATATCCATAGCCTACCAATGATAATATTCCTAGCCAACCCCTTTGAGCCATAGCCCTTCTTCTTTCAAAGACCATGATACAAGCCTTTACCCTTTCTAAAAAAACCCTTTCTTGACACCCGATCTTTCCTTAGCACAAGGCAAAAGCATAAGTTTGGGGGGATAGACGAGGAATGCAAAAAGTGGTAAAAGGTACAAAATGAAGAAAAGGACAGGCAAAAAAAAAGAAAATCGAAAAGTCAAAAAGAATGAATAATGTTGAAGAAATGAAGGGATTCAATAAAAGTAAAAAGATGAAAGGCGTGGAAAGATTAGAAAGGAGAAAAAGGTTTGAAATGAACAAGAAAGAGTGACGGTGTGTCTCTCTGACCCCCAAGAAAGAAGTAAATGACTGAAAGAGTCAAGAGAATGTGTGCCAAAATGAAGCAAATGAAGTGCTAAAGGGAAGATGAAACCTTCTTAGACCAAATATATCCTACCCTGAACCAAAAGCCTTCAGTGTATCCCCACAAAAGCCCTATATGATCTTGAGTTGAGTGAAGCTTACATTAGTGGTGACTCACATAAGAGGCAAGCTTATGGTACTTAGATCTGGACTTGTTACCTTTCTTTGAGAGAGATGAGTGTGTTTTCCACAATCCTCGTTCTGAGTGATACAATCTAAAAGTGAGGTTTTGCTTAAGGAAGAGTGAGGAGTATGAGTTTGGGTTCCACAATGACCAAAGCAGTAGAAGGGGCTTCCTTGATGAGTTGAGTCAACTCTTGATGCTTTTGTGTCGCACTAAAACCATGGTGCTTAAAAAGGTTGAATGTTGTTAATGATTCATTTGAGTTGAGGGCAATTGTTAGTCCCAATTGATGTTAGATGAGGTCACTTTAGGTCAGCTGAATTTTTTTGGTTTTATTCTTAAGGAGGTGGGACTTACTTTATTTGCTTGAGGACAAGCAAAAGCTTAAGTTTGGGGGAGTTGATAACTAGGGATTCTAGTCTATTTTATACTCCTTTTTGCTTGAGTTTTGGATTAAAAGTGTATACAAGTAATCCCGAAGGCTTACATGTTGTGCTTGTTTGCAGGGTTTGGTCAAAAAGTGACAAAGAAGTCTAAACCAGCTCAATAAGGAGTGAAACCTGCTCAAGTGCCAAGAACAAGTCAAAGCACCGCTAACCGCAGTAAATCCACTGCGGCTGCAATAGACCCACCGCAGCCGCGGTCCATTTAGTACGGTCCGCGGTGGAAAAGATCAGAGAAGATGCAATCCTGGAGTTTCAAGCAATGCGGACCGCGGTAGATTTTTCGCGGACGCGGTAGCCTCACCGCGGCCACAGTCCATTTGTTGCGGTTCATGGAGAAGGGATTCAGAGAGCTAGGATTTTGGAAGTTTCAAGACACCGTTGACCGCGGTGCATTTTGTGCAGTAGCGGTAAAGCCATCGCGGCCGCGGTGGCTAGATTTAGAGAACATAGATTTGAAGCCAAAAAGCCTGACCGTGGCCTCGGTCCATTTTCTGCGGTCCGCGGTACCTCCGTCAGGGGTATTTTTGTCCATAAAATTCGGCCTTGTATAAATACTTCTTTTTCAGATTTTTAGGGTATCTTATCTGTAGCTGAGCACGTGAAGGCCGTTTTTAACCTATTTTGAGTAATTTTGTAGCTAGTTTAACATTGAATCTTCAAATCTTAGCTTGTAATTATATTTTATGGGTAATTATTCATCTCAATATCTGATTTCCTCCATTATTATGAGTAGTTAGACCCATTAGCTAGGGTTATGGCTCAACCCTAGTGTGGGTATTTGATGGATATCTTGTTTTAGGGCTTAGATGTTTATGGGTGGTTGATATTTGGCCTGATTTGTGTTTTCCATGTTGAATTAGTGGTTGCAAACACTAATTTGTGCCTTTTTGACTTGGGCTCTTCTTGAGAAAGAAAGCTTGAGTCTAGGAAAATCAGGCCAACAAGGAATTGGGGTGTATTCAAGAGATTGATAGCCCCAATTAAAGGGTTAAACCTAGAGATAGTAATACCCGACTTGAGCCTATATTGCTTGCACAATTTTGACACCCAATTGGTCGTGAGAAAGCCAATTAGGGCAAAGTCACTGAAGCTACCGAGAGGTATAGAGTGAGTAGTTTCGTGCATTGGCTATATCGCAATCCAAAACATAACAACTTTGCCTTAGACTTTAGAACCCGTCAAGTATTCACCTAGGGCAAAGTCACTTCCCTAGTGCCTTTCCATAAATTAAGAAAACCGCACAAAAAGATATCATACTTAGCTTAATTTCAGCATCATTAGTGATAATCTAGATTAGTGAACAATCAACGCATGTTTATGTCACGCCCCAAAATCCGAGGAGCGAGACCGGCGCTCAACCGAGTAAACCCGACCGAGCAAGCCTGTTAGATCTCATTCTACCCCAAACTAACTCATGAATAAATTGGAGATGGACTCCATTAATCAAATTCTATAAACACATCATTAACGATTTCCATTTCATTTTCATTAGCAACTTCATTCGCCATATTAAAGGTATTACAAGTTTTATACATCATTGCCAAACATCAACATTTCTATTTAAAATTCTCATGCCCGACACTACCCACAACCTATCTACGGAGCCTCTAACTACAACTAAAGAATAATATGGAAATGCTGGTAACAAGGCTCCGGCTATACCTTACTCAAATACCAAAATAAGACTCCGGGAAGAAAAGAGGCTTGAGCTACGCAGGGCCCCGAGAGGAAAGGGGCTCACTAATACAGCTGACGGAAAGTGGATAAGGTGCTACTGTCAATGGACTGAAGTACCTGCACCTACAATCATAACACGAATGTAGCACCCCCGGCAAAAGGGACGTCAGTACATTTGAATTGTACTGGTATTTATGAACAAACTTCACCCCAGGTAGAATCAAATAACACACAAGTAACATATATCAATAGAATCAACGATCAAATGCACGTGAAAGAAACAATCAAAGCCAAACAAGTTTCATAATCTCTCTTTTTTCCCTTCAACATTATCACATCAATGATTTCACAATTTATAAACAGGTATGTAACAGTAATAGAAACAACAATCAAATCCACAAAGAGGGAACAATCAAGCCAAGCAAGTATACAATCTCTCCTGCTTCCCCTTCCACATTTCCACATCAATAATTTCACAATTTGTTCATATTTTCATTTCAATAGTGATTTCGATCACTTTCCACCCTTATTACCTCGGCCACCCTTATCACCACAACCCACACCTTATTACTTCGTGTTGCGGCGCGCAACCCGATCCCACCGAACAATCACAATTCACAAACAACACACAACAACAACAATTCACAAGAAACAACAACAATTCTCAAAGAACAACCACAACGATTCACAAGAATTTCCGTAGCCATCAATACCATTTCATCATATTCAACAACTCATATGCAATTTAAGTCACCACAATAATTACCCACAACAAGCCAAATATGTTATTACCACAGTTGTTCCAAGTGCATCATTTACGATTTCCTTCCGTCATTTGTTTCTCAGTTCTTTCCACATAACACTTTCACAATCACACACCCACATTTGATTTGTTTCCATTTACTTGAACCATCATATCGCAAGACTTAACCAACAGCATTCAAGGCACATTAATCATAAGAATTCACAAATAGTTCACATAAGTAAACACATACTTCCATGTCGACATCCTCAAGCTTTTACAAACTTTGCACATAACAAGATAGGCACATCAAATCACTTCTCACAATCACATATAACTTAGTGGTACGGGAATCAACTAAGGCAATCAATTCACATATTTTCATACAAGGTACACATACCGTATGCTCGCCACAACAAGGGGATTCTACAAGAGTTAAAGTTAGCCATACATACCTTTCTTGAGCTTTCCTTTAATTACTACGATATTCCGGAAATTCTAGCAACTTCAATCTATTTTGGGACATAGCAAGATTGAACACAAATTAGGAAGATATTCATAATTCTAGCTCATTTGAGCATTTTATCAAATACTAGTTGAGCATCTTGATTTCAAATCCCCTTTCCAAAATTTTCTTCATTCCCTAACCCAATCCTTACTTATTTATGTTAAGCAATCTTCCCATAAACCTAAGTTGTACATGCATGTATATACAATATTAATACACCCAAGAATCATACCTTAATAACCCATCTTATACTCCTAAATCGAAATTAAAACCTAGGGTATAGAATCTTACCTCTTAGATGAAGAACTTGTGATTGGGATCTTTGATTCTTGAAGATTGATGCAAGTTTGGATGATTTAAATGTTGGGTTCCTCCTTCTCTCTCTAAAATGCTCTCACCTCTCTCTAAAATCAGTAGAAAATGATCCCAAAATGATCTCTAAAACCTATATATTAAAATGGGGTCGGGTTATAAAAATTAGAAAATTAACCCTCCGATGTCAATTCTGCTATAGCAGAATGGACCGCAGAACGCGAATGCTGGCCGCATAATGCACCGCAAAATCGGCGCCCAAAACTGGGCTACACTGGCCCAGTCTGCGACAGAAATGCGACCGCAGAGTCTACAATGCGACAGGAATGCGGTCGCAGATTTGACACAGGATAGCATTTTCCAGCCTTTGGTAATTTGATCATAACTTTGCGTAGGAATGTCCAAATGACGAACGGTTTGAAGCGTTGGAAACTAGACTCAAAGACCTTTCATTTTATAGGTTATTCATCACATAAAACATTATACATATTTAGATATGCTTGTTCAAAGTAGGGACTAGTGCAAGATCGTTGGGAATTTTTGCCTATTATGGACTTTTCCAATTTTTCTTAGACTTTGGCCTTTCCTTGGACCCCAAATTACTTACCATAAGACTTATACACATATTTACCAAATCCAATGGATGCACACCATGTTAATAGCACATAAAAATGTTATAATAAGCCTACGTGACACCACGAAATCCTAAATTACTTAGCGAAAATTTATGTTGATAGACTAGGATTCTAGTCTATTTATACTCCTTTTTGCGAGTTTGGATTAAAATGCTTATTACAAGTATCCCCGAAGGCTTACAGTTGTGTTGTGCAGGTTTGGTAAAAAGTGACAAAGAAGACTAAACCAGCTCAATAAGGAGTGAAACCTGCTCAAGTGCCAAGAACAAGTCAAAGCACCTGCTAACCGCAGTAAATCCACTGCGCCTTGCAAAGACACCGCACCGCAGCCGGGTCCATTTAGTACGGTCCGCGTGGAAAAGATCAGAAAGATGCAATCCTGGAGTTTCAAGGCAATGCGGACGCGGTAAGATTTTTGCGGACGCGGTAGCCTCACCGCGGCCACAGTCCATTTTGTTGCGGTCATGGAGAAGGGATTCAGAGAGCTAAGGATTTTTGGAAGTTTCAAGACACCGTTGACCGCGGTGCATTTTGTGCAGTACGGTAAAACCATCGCGGCCGCGGTGGCTAGATTTAGAGAAATAGATTTGAAGCCAAAAAGCCTGACCGTGGCCTAGGTCCATTTTCTTGCGTCCGCGGGGTACCTCGTCAGGGGTATTTTTTGTCCATAAAATTCGGCCTTGTATAAATACTTCTTTTCAGATTTTAGGGTACTTATCTGTAGCGAAGCACATGAAGGCCGTTTTTTAACCTAATTTTGAGTAATTTTGTAGCTAGTTTAACATTGAATCTTCAAATCTTAGCTTGTAATTTATGTTTATGGTAATTATTCATCTCAATATCTGATTTCCTCCATTATTATGAGTAGTTTAGACCCATTAAGCTAGGTATATGGTCAACCCTAGTGTGGGTATTTTAGATGGATATATCTTGTTTTAGGGCTTAGATATTTATGGGTGGTTGATATTTGGCCTGATTTGTGTTTTCCATGTTGAATTAGTGGTTTGCAAACACTAATTTGTACCTTTTTGACTTGGGCTCTTCTTGAGAAAGAAAGCTTGAGTCTTAGGAAAAATCAGGCCCAACAAGGAATTGGGTGTATTCAAGAGATTGATAGCCCCAATTAAAGGGTTAAACCTAGAATAGTGAATACCCGACTTGAGCCTATATTGCTTGCACAATGTAACACCCAATTGGTCGTGAGAAAGCCAATTAGGGCAAAGTCACACTGAAGCTACCGAGAGATTAGAGGAGTAGTTTCGTGCATTGGCTTTCCAATCCAAAACATAACAACTTTGCCTTAGACTTTTAGAACCCGTCAAGTATTCACCTAGGGCAAAGTCACTTCCCTAGTGCCTTTCCATAAATTAAGAAAACCGCACAAAAAGATATCATACTTAGCTTAATTTCAGCATCATTAGTGATAATCTAGATTAGTGAACAATCAACGCATGTTTATGTCTACGCCCCAAAATCCGAGGAGCGAGACCGGCGCTCAACCGAAGTAAACCCGAACCGAGCAAGCCTGTTAGATCTCATTATACCCAAACTAACTCATGAATAAATTGGAGAATGGACTCCATTAATCAAATTCTATAACACATCATTTAAAAAGATGAAAGGCGTGGAAAGATTAGAAAGGAGAAAAAGGTTTGAAATGAACAAGAAAGAGTGACGGTGTGTCTCTCTGACCCCCAAGAAAGAAGTAAATGACTGAAAGAGTCAAGAGAATGTGTGCCAAAATGAAGCAAATGAAGTGCTAAAGGGAAGATGAAACCTTCTTAGACCAAATATATCCTACCCTGAACCAAAAGCCTTCAGTGTATCCCCACAAAAGCCCTATATGATCTTGAGTTGAGTGAAGCTTACATTAGTGGTGACTCACATAAGAGGCAAGCTTATGGTACTTAGATCTGGACTTGTTACCTTTCTTTGAGAGAGATGAGTGTGTTTTCCACAATCCTCGTTCTGAGTGATACAATCTAAAAGTGAGGTTTTGCTTAAGGAAGAGTGAGGAGTATGAGCTTGGGTTCCACAATGACCAAAGCAGTAGAAGGGGCTTCCTTGATGAGTTGAGTCAACTCTTGATGCTTTTGTGTCGCACTAAAACCATGGTGCTTAAAAAGGTTGAATGTTGTTAATGATTCATTTGAGTTGAGGGCAATTGTTAGTCCCAATTGATGTTAGATGAGGTCACTTTAGGTCAGCTGAATTTTTTTGGTTTTATTCTTAAGGAGGTGGGACTTACTTTATTTGCTTGAGGACAAGCAAAAGCTTAAGTTTGGGGGAGTTNATCGAACCCTATGTAGGTTGCCTACGTATCATGACCCCGCATGAATCAGATCTTTGCGTAGTTCTGGAAGATCGGGAATAAAGTAAACATACTGACATTCTCTCTTTTTTTTCTTTTTCTTTTTTTACCTTGATGACTACTTGATGAGAACAGAGAAATAAAAGATGCAAAACCCCTTTTTTTTTTAATTTTCTAGATTTAATGTTCTATAACCTATTCTAAACTCAAACTTAACGAGCATATATTTTTTCCTCTTTTTTGAAACAAACACTCTATGGGAATTTATTAAGGAAAAATCCTACAAGAGAAAAATATTTTTTGATTCTTTTTTTTTTTCTGAAATGAAGTCCAAACAATAAACCAAAGAAAAATATTTCGAATTTTCGCAAGATTTCGAAACAAGCAATGAAAAAGATAAAATAAAATATTTTTGGATTTCAATTTTTATTGCCTAAAGAAGAAATACTAAGATAAACAAAAATAAAGTATATTTTTTTCTCTATGTACAATATCCTAAAGTTCTAATGAAAAACTCTTTTTTTTTTTCATTTTTCACTAATTTCCCAAAGAAACGCCTCAAAAGAAAATCTTTTTGGATTTTTGAGATTAATACCTTAAAGAAAACTTTTAACAAGGTACTAAAAGAAATTATTTTTTTTGAATTTTTGGTCCTAATATAGTAAAGAAAATATAAAAATAATTTTTATTTTAAGTCCTAGATATTAATTGCCTAAAGGAAAAACCACCTCAAATATATATTTTTTTTCATTTCTACAATTCGTATTCTAAAGAAAATTCCTAACGGAAATATAAAATGCAATTTTTTTTGGATTTTTGATTTATTACACACCTATTCAAATGCAAAATAGAAAGTACCATAATAATAATAAAACTCGACATTACTATTCAAAACTAAAAGGTAAAAGACGATATAATAAAAAAAAACAGACTCAAAACACAAAAAGAAAAGAAAAAATTCTTTTAATCCATTTCTGAATGAGCGATCCTGACTAGATGTCCTAGGCTCTGTCATGCTCCAACTCCGCTAAGTAAATCCACACCTGTATGGGAAAACACTATGTGAGACAAAACATTCCCTACTAGACACATGCAAGACATGGTTGAGGCTATTTTGCAAAATGATTTATGTGGCCAAAAGGTGGCTAGAAGTGCAAAATTTGGCTAAGACCCTGCAAAGCCAAGAACCTAAGATTTACTAAGAAGACCGGACCCTATGTGGGTTGCCTACGTATCACGCCCCGAAAGACGAGAATCAGGTATGCGTAGTTCGGGCAGATTGGACACGGGCGAGAATTGTAAAAAAAAAAAAACTAATTTAGAGAAAATATATTTTTTGTCTTTTCCTTGAAAATGATGAAACATGCAAAATCTTTTTGGATTTTCTTTTTTCTTTTTCTTTTTTTTAATTTTTGATTTTCGGAAAATGATGAAAAAGTGCAAAATCTTTTTGAATTTTCAAGCTCTTTTTTTTTCCTTAACAAAATGTGACAGAAAATATAATTGGGCCCCACTCGCTTTATCTTCACACTTCAACCTCCCTTTTTTTTTCATTGTTTCATTTGCCCTCAGCTATCATTGGTCCGCCAATTGACCCTTTTACCCTTGAAGGAATGCAACATGTAGCACATATGATGCATCAAGATGGTCTGTTATTTTGGGTACACCTGTCCTAGACGGACCCAACCCCTGTGTTGAGTTCCCTAAGTCAAATGCACGTGATGCAAACAAGCGCTCCTACTAGGGATCCGACATGAAGCTGTGTTTTTCTAAGTTTAAAAACCTGGGGTTTTGGTCTAGACTTGGGGTACCCGAGCGGACAACTGGGGCCGAGGAGGGGGTGACGTACCGAGAGCACTGAAGTCTGCTCGGCCTTGTCGCTTGCCCAGCCTCGCTCTATTTGGTATAATTTCTACAGAAAAGCGGGCTACGCGAACGTATGCACCATTTTCAGAAGACTCAGATGGGGTGGCGTAAGAAGGAAATTATATACATTTCAACAATATTAAAGCGGTAAACAGATAGCATTTAGCACAAAGGTTCACAAAATACAATAATATCAACAATAAATAAGCCGAGTAAAAATCATAAAACAAGCTCGAATTCTTGAACCCTGAACAAAAGATTCTGGGTCCATTCTCCCCAGCAGAGTCGCCAGAGCTGTCACACCTCCTTTTTCTCTTACTACACCCTCGGAAGGGGTATAATAAAGGGAGTTATTTCCAACTTGAAGTGACAATCGAAACGGGATCCATTTTATTAAAATTAGAGTCGCCACTTGGGAGATTTATGGTGTCCCAAGTCACCGGTTTTAATCCCGAATCGAGGAAAAGAATGACTCTGTTATTATAGTCCGCGAACCAAAAATCCGAGTAAGGAATTCTGTTAACCCGGGAGAAGGTGTTAGGCACTCCCGAGTTCCGTGGTTCTAGCACGGTCGCTTTGATCTTACTTGGCTTATGAAATTATTTAATTACTGATTTTAGAACCTATGTGCATTTGTTTCTTCACCGCTTTTAATTAAGAAAATTAGCTTGAAATGGGTTACGCGTACATATACCCGCTTGTTTGGCGCGTCAAAAATCATGTCACGCGAACGTGTCCACAATTAATAACGCTTTATTATTATTAAGGAAAAATTTGGCCGAAGTTGCGCGAACGCATACTCCGATTTATCTTAGAATCGTAATTATGTTACGCGAACGTATACGCAACCACGATGGTAAAATTGGAACGCCTAAATAATCCTAATGTATTCAAATGCATTATACCCGATTAGAACCACAGCCCACTTAATGGGGCATCTCTATCTTCTGCATCCTTACCAATTGAATAAATTATACAAGAAAAACAAAATTCAACACTTATTGAGCACAAATGCTACTTTAAGTAATATGACAATTATGCTCCCCACCTTATTCACGTGACTGTACCGCAGTATATGAGGGAATGTGTGTTTCCTTGCTTTTAAAAATGTCAATTTCATTCGAGACCAGTCAGACATTTCCAAAAAAAAAAATGAAATTATATTTCCTATGTAACAGATGAAAAGAATACTTTTATATGAGCACACTCATTGGCCAGTCGTTTCTCAATATAACAAAACAATTGCAAGCATTTCCTTATACTAATTGATTCATGCCTGCTCACAAATGACGCATCAATAGGAATTTTAACATAAGTAAACCAAATGAAGAAAGTTTCAGACGAGCAACGAAACAACAGAACAATTACACGGCATTCATAGTCATGTAAGATTAATAGAGAGGAGATTTGAAAATCAGAGAAGGAAATTAACCTCAAAGAGTGACAATTTTCGATTACAGTAGCCTCACTTGAGCGGAGAACCGGACCGAAACCTCTTCATAAAACCTGGACAGCAACCTCTTGGATGGCTGCTTCAATCTGAGCTTTGACAGGGAACCTCAAACAAACCTCGAACCCTGCCGGAAAAATTCGAACCTTGCTGGCGAATTCGGACACTACCCGAACCAGAGAACATCATTGGTCACTCATGGTGATTATTTGGTGGACTGTTTGTTTTGTGCTACTTTTGGGGAGTGTTTTGTGGTGGGTTTCCGGTTGTGACGTGAAGGAGACGAAGACGGGAGGTGGGGTGGTCGATTGCGTTAGGCTGCTGGTTGGTGGCTTTAAGCTTCTCACATGGCTGCTTCGTATGTGTAGGAGAAGAAGAGGGCTGCTAGTCTTCGAATTACAGGGGTCCTGCAGCTTAGAGGGTGGGGTCGAAGAAGATGATCTTCAGGGGGGGAGGGGTCTGTTGAAAAGCTGCGCTCCTGCCTTCTCCTCTTTAGGCACTAATTTATAGGTAGAGTCTAGGTTTAGGTGTATTTTTGTGTATTTTGCCCATTAGTCCCTAGATTTTTGTGTTAAGTCCTTAGGGTCTCTTTATTTATTTTTGTTCCAAAGAAGAGTCTAGAAGGGTCCCTAGGCTTAATGGACTAATCCGAATTGGGCCAAGAATTGAGCTCTAAAACTCTTAAAATCGTAATCCCACACCTTACTTGACTCTTTGTTTAAAAAAAAAAAAATAAATAAATA
Source organism: Nicotiana attenuata (assembly GCF_001879085.1). NCBI lineage: Eukaryota > Viridiplantae > Streptophyta > Magnoliopsida > Solanales > Solanaceae > Nicotiana > Nicotiana attenuata. The sequence continues at coordinate 55,802,153 of NC_031990.1, read as the reverse complement.
AATAAATAAATAAAATAAAATAAATAAAACAAATACGATAACAATACTACACAGTACAAAAACTCACTAATTAATTAAACCAAACATGAAACTATTTTTGTGTTTTCGAAATTATATAGAGATAAAAACAAGGTACTATTTTTTTTTAAAAATTTATGAAAAATACATAAACTGAAATATTTTTTTGTAATTTTCCATTTTTATGACGAAAATAAAGTAAAGAAGTCAAAAATAGTTGAACTAGCTATATTAGGCCTAAATTAAATATTTACAAGCTAAAATATGAAAAATCTTGGGGAGGGTCAAAAATCACATGTCTACAGCTGCCCCTCTTTGACTGGAAATACGAAGAGTTTTCTGACAAAGAACGACTAGACAGATTTTTTGACCCGACCCTTATTTGGAGAGACTAAAACTAAGAGAAAAAGGGGAATGTGACCGAGCCCTGGTATCTGAGCTGCCTACATATCCTTGGCTATAAAGGAATCAGGCCACGTGTAGTTCAGAGGTGAATGAGGTGATGGAGTATGCCGAGGTGGAGAGCCAGTCGAGGTGCCGTTCCGCCGAGGTTCCGGTCCGCGGTCCTGGTTATTACCATCGAAAAAATCAAACATGAAAAACGCTNTTGGGAAAGTCGAGATCCCCGGGATTAGAAATGAAACCAATTCCCAGAGAGCGAGCGAGCAATGGAGATTTTTGTTGAAAGAGCTGGGCCACGATCAAGTGGTTGAAACAATCAAGGCCACAAAACCAACCACCATTTTAAACTAAAAAATTGGTTTTTTTTATTTATTGAAAAAACAGGAAACGGGTGCAATCCAAAAGCAACCTTGCAAGAAGCAGGTGCAACAAAAGAAAACCGCACAGAGCATAAAATAGCTCTGTAGCAATAACCAATCCAAAAGGGAAGTCTTCTCCAAATTCTTTCCTGCATTTTCACTCATTAAATAAAATAAAACAATTTTAAAAAAATTTTGAAATGTAAAAAAAGAAAAGAAGAAAAGTTCAAAATCATTGTAGTATAGGGTCTCCAATCCCCAGTTGCGTTTTTTTCAACATAGGGTCTCCAATCCCTAGTTGATTTTATTCTAGACATAGAGTCTCCACTTCCTAGTCGCTTTTCCAACATAGGGTCCCACTCCCTAGTTGATGCCGGCACAACCCGATGACTTTTCCAACATAGGGTCCCACTCCCTAGTTGATGCCGGCATAACCCGATGACTTTTCCAACATAGGGTCCCACTCCCTAGTTGATGCCGGCATAACCCGATGACTTTTCCAACATAGGGTCTCACTCCCTAGTTGATGCCGGCTTAACCCGATTACTTTTCCGACATAGGGTCCCACTCCCTAGTTGATGCCGGCATAACCCGCTGACTTTTTTGATGACTTTTCCAACATAGGGTTCCCACTCCCTAGTTGATGCCGGCATAAACCGATGACTTTTCCAACATAGGGTCCCACTCCCTAGTTGATGCCAACATAACCCGATGACTTTTCCAACATAGGGTCCTACTCCCTAGTTGATGCCGGCATAACCCGATGACTTTTTCAATATACGGTCCCACTCCCTAGTTGATGTCAGCATAACCCGATGATTTTTCCAACTTAGGATCCCACTCCCTAGTTGATGCCGGCATAACCCGATGACTTTTCCAAAATAGGGTCCCACTCCCTAGTTGATGCCGTCATAACCCGATGACTTTTCCAACATAGGGTCACACTCCCTAGTTGATGCCGGCATAACCCGATGTCTTTTCCAACATAGGGTCCCACTCCCTAGTTGATGCCAGCATAACCTGGTAATGTTCCTAACAACAGGGTCTCCAATCCCTAGTTAATCTCATTTAGATATAGGGTCACCACTCCCTAATCTCTTTTTCCCAAGGATACACAATCCTGCTTTTATTGCTTTCAATAAAGAAGTAGTTTAGATTTTTGTTACAATAACTCACGGAATTTTCCTAGTGAAAATTAGGGCAGAAAAATTTCGCTCGTTTGTTTGTTTTGGTGCCTGAGTAGGTTTTTACCTTGAGGCAGAAGTTTCGAGACGACCAAAAGAAGAAATCTCAATCCAGAATAAAAGAAAAATGAACTCAAAGTGCAAAAGCGGAGAAAAGATGTGGACTGCTCAAGACATGATTGAAGTCACAAGCTTTGCATGTCCCATTTTGATTCGAAAGCTGAAGAAGAATCAACTAGTACCTGCAGCTAACAAGCATCAAGATTCAGATCAGAGTCTGCATGAAGAACCAGTCAAGACTCAAGATCAAGCTTCAGAAGGTTTATAGATAGGAATCTTGTAACTCGTAGTTGATAGGCTTAGTTTAGCTTTGCGTTCTTGACTTTAGTGTAATAAGGAGATCAGCAAACAGAAACAGCAACAACACCAGTGAAATCACAGCTATTCGGTAGTCCCAGCTACCAAAACTTCCAGAACTACACTGACCTGATTCCTTTATAGCCAAGGATATGTAGACAACCTCTGAAGCAAGGTTCGGTCAGACCTTTTCCCAAAAATACTTCCCAGGGAGTATCTAGACGGGCAAAAATCACTCATAATTGCTCATTTTATCTTTGCCTGAAAACTCTTTGTGTTTCCGAGCAAAGAGGGGCAGCTGTGAGCATGTGATTTTTGCCCTACCAAAAATACTCCTACAAAATTAAAGAAATAGATTTTTTTTTCCAAATTATTTTCAATTTTATAGGATTTTGTAGGATTTTATTAATTGTTTGCATTTTTGTGCACGTTTAATTTTGCTAAAATCGTGAAAATGCCCTAAAAATGCCAAAAATTTCATGCATTGCATATTAGGTTTTGTGTTCATATTTTAGGATTAATTTGTTGGTTAATTGCTTTATTAAACAGAAAATCACAAAAAATTTGGTCATGCTATATTTTGGCCTTAGCTTTAAATTAGTAATTTCATTAGTTTTAAAATTGATTGTTCAAAAATTAGAAATAGTTAATTAGATTTATTTCATAATTTAGATTTGATTTAGGACCTAATCTAGGTTTTTAAAATTAATTAATTTAGGATTTTTAAAATAAAAGAATAATAATAATAATAATAATAATAATAATAATAATAATAATAATAATAATAATAAGAAGAAGAAGAAGAAGAAGAAGAAGAAGAAGAAGAAAATACAAAAAAAGAGGGGGGAATTAAAGAAGTGCTCGAAATTGGGCCAAAATTTTAATTAGCCCAAAAACAATGCCCAAATCCGCCTGGTCCAGCCCAAATTCGTTTCATCTTCCCTTCACCCCATCCGTTGGATCATCTTGATCTAACGGCCCTAAACTAACCTCCCCCCCCCCCCATATAACTTCCTGAATGAGACCAGCCCCCTATAGACCCCCTCCCTCTCACTTCCGCCTCTGAGAGCTATCAAACAACAAACCCTAGCCGCCCTAGTTCTCCTCACCGTCTCCGCCGTGGACCACCGATCGGAAATTGTCTTACGGCGGCAGATCACCTCCAAACCCTACCAAATTAACACCCTATAATCACCTTCTTTTCCCCTTTCCATATATCACCACAGCTCCCTTCAAACAAGCCTAGAACTTCTCGAATCTTGGATCTAAGATCCCAAAACCCTAACTTTTCCCCTTTTGATTTTCGTTCAGTTTTTGGGCTGTTTGAATCCAAGACTTCCATTAATCGACTGCTCTTGATAAGAGCAATCGATTAATGGTCGTATAAGTTCATCTTTACCCCGTTAAAATTGGTCGATTTCTTGGCTGGTCCATTCCAAAACGAGCCTTAGGTAATTTCTTTTTCGTTTTCTTTTTATTTTATTTTCTGTCTTCTTTCATGTTCATTTTCACTTTCTTTTAGCCTGCATGATTTTGGTAATGACAGTGTATTCCTTTTTTGCTTAGTATTTTCTGTTGTTTCATTTGTTTGTGTTAATTGAAACATGTTGAAGGTTAATTTCGATTGCATAAAATTTAGGCTAGTTAGGGTTAGTTTTTAGGTTATTGCTATGTTGCATGATTATTCTGGTTTTTTGTTTTGTTTCCATTTTTGTTCCTCTCTGGTATTCGTTGTTTTAGATGCAGTGATTAGCTTAGGATAATCAGATTAGTTCTAGTCAAATTCCAAAAGTTAATTAACAAGCTGCTTGGTTAGAAAGAGTAGCTTAATTGATTAATTTGTTTTGATTTGCAAACTGATTAGGTTAATTTCTAGGTTTTCTTTGCATCATCATTATGCTTTTGTCTGGTTACTGTTTTGGATATAAATTTTAAATTCAGTTTTCTTGTTTAAGGTTAATTAGGTGAACCTGTTAATTTACTAATTAAGGTTTAGATTGTTTGAATTAAACCCTAGATGCCTTAAGCTTAAAACTAAATTCAGAATTGAAAGGTAGTACCCCTAAAGCTTTAAGGTGGTACAATTGAAACAAGGTTAGAATTTCAAATGCTGGAATCGCCTAGATGGTTCTAGAAGATTCCACAAGGGTTTTGAAATCAGAAATTAGGTCAAATTGGTTAAAATTGCAATAAGCTGAACTTAAAATGGCAAAATTCGGAATTTACAATAGGAAAAATATCAAGAAAGTCTAGTATTGGACAGCTGTCCCTGAATTTTGCTGAAAAAGGACGGACAACTGTTAAAAAATGCTGTACTATATGACATTTAGGGAATTTAGGGTAGAATATGCTTTTTTGATGCTGTTTTGGGTAGCCTATAGTCACCTAAAATTTCAGAATACAAAAAGAGAAAAATTTCCTGAAACTTTCTTGCTAAAATATCAGTTTTCTAGTTAGATTTCTAGGCTGGTTTTCTCTAGTACTCTGATTTTTGAGAAGTCTAAGTGCTGGTCCTTTGGTTTCTGGGCTGATTTCTTACTGCTACTGTTTGATTTCTGGTTGCTGCTCCATCTTTAAGTTTCAGCCAGTATTTCACTTGTTTTTCCTGCTGGTTTTTGCTGTTTAAGGTACTGATTTCAGCTTTCTTCATGTCTGCTTGTTTGAATGTTATAAGACCAGAAGCTGCAAATTATATGTGATGAATACGTGTCCTTTCATGTAGTTGTTGATTACATTGTTATAGATCTAGTTAATCTATCGCTATGTGAGTTTGAGGGTTGAAATAATCTAGTATGAGTAGCTTGGTTGATACATTGATACTTGTAGTTTTTCTCTTAAAAGTGACCTTGTTTGAAGATGCTTTTTTTAGTTTAAGTTTTACAATGTTAACACTGATTCTGAATATTAGCTACTGAAGTCGTTTCTTTTCTTCTTCTACTTGTGATGAATAACATAGTGTTTTACTTGAGGTCATGTTGCTTCATGGGCTATAACTTGTGGATTTGGTCACTAGTTGGCCAAATCAACAAGTTTTAAAGCCAAGAGCTGAAATTTGGCTATTGTTATCATGCTGAAATTGATGGCTCCATGTGGTGGACTGAGCTTTGGTTGGATCGATTATATCCAAAAGGGGAAAGAGTTCACTAGGTTGTTAATTTCCTAGAAATTGTAATATAATTAGTTGATATCTTCCTTTCAAAAAAATAGAACTCTAGTGCAATAGGTTAGCTATTAATGCAGTAATTTATGTATCAAAGGATCACAATGTAATTTTTTGATTTTTAAATGCCTTTTACTTGATTCATTATAATTAAATAAGTTTTGAATTCGTGTATTGTGATTAATAACATTCCTGTTAGGAAATTATTAGTAATCATTTTTATTATTATATTTTGTAATATCAGTATAATGTTGTAATGGTTTAGGTCATGGGCTGAATGTTAAAACAAGACTCTGCCTTTATGATTCAGTTTGGGCCAGACTTGTGGTTTGACCCAGCTTGGGAAATGACCCAAAACGGGTCTGCGCCTAGTCCATTGGGCATGGACATTAAGCCCACAGCTCGATCCCAGCCATGGGATTGCCTTTTTGTACTATAACATAAATTCCTTTCTTTTATGTATTGTAAATCACATGTAGTGTAATTAATTTCAAAACTCGAATTATATCTGATTTTTATATTGAAAAGAACTGGATTCCAACTCTGGACAAATGTGTATTTCGGGTGAATTTTATTGGTACTAAACATGAACTCGTAACAGGCCCAGTCATTAAGAGTAGCGACTGGACCAGCCTTTGCCAAATAGCCCAATTGGGCTGTTTCATCTTATACCTTGGGCTTGTAACCATTAAACCATACTTTCTTTAAATTAGTTGGTAATTTTATCATTAGACACTCTTAGATGCTTACAACCAACAAGATTAGTTTAGAGAAAATATGAATATTCATAGCATGCTTTTGGCGCGATTAATAAACCATCGTGATTATGGGTACGGTTCCGGTGACATAGTTACGATGCCTAATTTTCCAAATTCGGGTGTGCATTTCATGTGACCCGACCATAACAACTTTGAACTTTAATAAAAATAAACATGTCACAAATTGCGGGTGCATTTCATGTAGCGTGATTTGCGGTGCGTTCCAAGTGTACGACAATCGTAACTTGTTCAAGAAATAATTCCATAAATCCTAAAAAAGCAGTTTAAAATAATTAAAAGTGGTTATAAAGTTAAAAATGCACAATAGGTTTAAAACTTGTAATTAATCAGATAATTAGGCCAATTATAAATAGTTAAACCGACCGTGCTAGAACCACGGAATCCGGGAATGCCTAACACCTTCTCCCGGGTTAACAGAATTCCCTACCTAGTTTTCTGGATTCGCAGACTTTTAAATAAAGTCAAATTTCCTCGATTAGGATTTTAAAATAAGCCGGTGACTTGGGACACCATAATAAATATCCCAAGTGGCGACTCTGAAATAAATAAAAAATTATCCCATTTCGATTTAGTCACTTAAATTGGAAAAACTCCCTTATACCCCCCTCGGGTAAAAAGGAGGTGTGACACCTACTTGGTCAAAACCCAAAATTCGGACCAAAACCCGATTACTCATTCACCCAAGCTCGGGTAGACAATTGGTTTTGGAATCCGACCTCAATTTGAGGTCTAAATCCCCAAATTTCGAAATCTCTAATTTCTACCCGAAAATTTCCAATTCCACCATGAAAACCTTAGATTCTAGGTTGAAATCTTGTAAAATAAAAATGAAATTTGAAAGAAACTAGTTAGGAATCACATACCTTTGATTTGGGGAAGAAATGGTCTTTGAAAAATCGCCTAGAGGGTTTCTTGTGTTTGGATGTTTTGAAAAATGAGAAAAATCCCGTCTAAGTCAAGACTTATCTGCTGCATGTGTCGCATTTGCGAAGCTCGCAAATGCGAACTCCTCGCATTCCTGCAACCTTTACAAATGCAAACAGCCTGTCGCAAATGCGAACTTGGACTTCCGCAAATGCGGACCTATTCTTCGCAAATGCGAAACTACCCAGTGCCCTCCCATGCTCGCAAATGTGAACTTTCTTCGCAAATGCGAGGCTCGCATTTGCTAGCCAGACGCCGCAAATGCGAGATCTGCGGACCTGAAGCATACCAACTATGTTTTCTAAATTCATTTCAATCCATAGCCTATCCGAAACTCACCCGAGCCCACGGGGCTCCAAACCAAACATGCACCCAAGTCTTAAAACATTATACAAACTTGCTCGTGCGATCAAATCGCCAAAATAACATCTAGAACTACGGATTTAGCACCAAAACACATGAAATTTCTAAGAACACTTTGAAATTCCTATTTTCACAACGGGACGTCCGAATCACGTCAAATCAGTTCCGTTTCTCACCAAATTTTACATATAAGGTATAAATATTATTTTTGACCTGTACCGGGCTCCGAAACTAAAATACGGGCCTGATATCAACAAGATCAAACATTAACCAAACTCTTAAAACCATTTGATTTTCACCCTTACAATTTTCATCAAAAATTCTTTTCTCAGGCTAGGGACCCCGAAATTCGATTCCGGGCGTACACCCAGGTACCATATTTCGATACGGGCCCGCCGGGACTGTCATAACACGAGTATGGGTTCGTTACTCAAAATGTTGACCGAAGTCAACTAAATTAACTTTGAAAGATAAAAATTATTATTTTTATCAATTTTTCACATAAAAGCTTTCCAGAAATGCGCCCGGATAGTGCACGCCAATCGAGGAGGAATAAAATGAGATTTTGAAGGCCTCGGAACACGAGATTGAGTTCTAAAACATAAGATTTCACTCATTGGGCCAATATTTTCTGATGGGAGGCCCAAATTTGCTATTTAGCATAGGAAAATTACGCCGTCTCTTATTAGATAAGGGGTCGTTTGGTATATGATAGATAACCCAAATTAATTATGATTAAAATTTTGTACCGCCTTATCCCTTGTTTGATTACTAATCTTGGGATAAGTTATCACATGATTCCGAGATAACTTATACTTGTCAGAGGGAATAGTAATCGCACAATAAGTTATCCTGGGATAAAGCAGTAAAATTGATAATCCTAAAATTAATTCAACATACCAAACAGTCAATAAAAAATAATACCAGGATAACTAATCCCAGTATAACTAATCGTCTTCAAACCAAATGATCGTTAGTGCAGAACAAAAAGCAAAGTGTAAATTCAAATTCCCATTTAATAAAAATTTTACATTTCAAAGATAATTTCAGTTAGTATTCCATGTGGTACTCACCTTACATGCCAAGATAATGTTGGGGGCACAACTTGACTTTTAATATATTGCCTGAGTTTGATATAACATTTGTTCAAATTATTATTCGATAGTTGTGCCCCGTTAATTAAAGATCTTGAATCCGCCTCAAAGTCCACATAGATGTTTTATATTTGTGGACCACATAAAATGACTAAGATCCAATGTGATAAATAAGCCTTTTGACCATGTGAAATGTGCATGACTTACCCTCTTTATTATTCTCTCCAATATAGAATCTCCACTATTCCCTCTAAAGTATGATATGACAAGGAAAGATGTTTGTCTGTTAACAAAATGCACAAAATAGGCCAAATAGCTTTCAGGTATGTCTCCCACAGTCTCCTTTTGCCAAAGTGCTTTCAGCTTAATTTGCAATACCAGTGATAGTACTAATTTATGTGTGTATAGACCCAAATTCAAAATTTTAAGTTTATACGTTTTAAAAATCTCAAGTTAATATAATATTCCCTCCGTTTCAAATTAGATGGGTACTTTCCTTTTTAGTCTGTTCAAAAATAAATGACACATTTCTAAATTTAAAAATAATTCAACTTTAAACTCTTCATTTTACCAATCTTACCCTTAACGAGAAACTTTTATAACCACACAAATATTATGGCTCCACAAAGTTTTTACCCCTTAAGCTTTTAAGAGCACAAGTTCCAAAAGTCTTTTTTTTTTTTTTCTTAAACTCCATGCCGAGTCAAACTACCCCATCTAAATTGAAACGGAGGGAGTAATAACGAACTAAGGGATTGTATTTCAAGCTAAATATTTTTATACTTTTACTAAGCCTAATACAAATACAAGCTCTAGGAAGAAATAACTGAGTTCACATAAACTTGTAATCTTTGCACAAGATCCGCCCCCGTCTTCGATTATTTTATCGGACACTGTTACCTTCTGCCAGAATAGGTCATATTTCTCATAGTTTTTACACCTTTCATTGATCACTAGCTCACTCGGGTGCAATAGCCCGATTTGGTATTTGACCCTCGCGTGTAACTAAAAAAAGAAAACAAAAGAAAGGGCAGTCCGATGCACTAAGCTTCTGCTATGCACGATTCCGGAAGGGCCAGAATACAAAGGCCTATTGTACTTAATTTTAACCTATATTTCTGCAAGAGGCTGTTTCCACGGCTTGAACGGCATGGCATCCTGATCACATGACAACAATTTTACCAATTACCAATTACATCAAGGCTCCCTTCTCGGGTGTAACTCGTACAATTAAATTAATTGATTTGTTTGTAAATATAGCGTAGAAGTATTTTCTTCCCCTAAGTTAAGAAAAGGAAATCTAAATTTATAACGGGCTAGTCATTATTAATACAAACTGTTTCTGACCTTTGTTTCAGTATAGAACTCAAAAACAGAAAATTCTTCAAGTCTGATTGAGTAAGAGCAATTTGAATCTCTTTTATTCTCTCTTGAGTTTATTTTAAAAAAATTCAAGGCCAATTCCTTTTGTTTTTTAAAACATGCGGCCGGTTTGACTAAGTTGACCGGGGGAGATAGATTTAATTTGACGACAAATTATCATAATCATCAAAGAAATAATTCTCTTAATAATAATAATAATAATAATAATAATAATAATAATAATAATAATAATAATAATAATAATAATAATAATTTACGAGGCAAACTGTTGGTTGCAATTCCATCCTACATAAAAAAAAGGTGTGCACTTCAAATGTTACGAAGGTCTTTTTTCCTTTTCTCCTATTTATTATAGGCTTCCACTCACCAAAAGATACTTTAAAAATTAAATATAGACATTTAAAAAACAACCAAAATAGAGTCTTAATTATAGACATAAATATTTGCAAGATTACACGAATTAGAAGATATCTAATTCAAAATAAAGTCGCACTAAATGTTGTCTAGTTATTATAAACAAATAAAATCGCTCTTCGTACTTAAAAAAATAAATAGAAGATATCTAATTCAAAATCAACAACATATCTGCAACACTATTTTCCATTTCAATTTACGTGACGGTATTTGACATGATATATATAAAATTAAGAAAGTAATGATAATTTCCTGAATTTATAGTCTTAAATATGTCATAATATTCGTTTGGCTATAAAACCATGTCATTAAGAGTAAGATAAAAAAATATAACGTTATGTTATTTTCAAATAAACAACGTGTAGTTCTTTTTCAAGCGGGCTATAAAGAAAAGAAAAAACTTATCTCTAACATATTCCTATAGTCACCAACAAGAGTTTTGTAAAGTGATTAGTAATGAGGTCATGGGTTCGAGTCGAAAATCTTCAAGTGTGACTTTTCGATGCAAATATGAATTTGCTCGGATCCCAATGCGAATACCAGCTACCGAATTGGAAACCCAAAAAAAAAACGTACTCCTATAGTAGTCAAAGTCTCAACGACCTATATGTATACCTAATATTCCAGTTGCATCTGAAAAGGACAGCCAAAAATACTACTCCAATTATAGGAGTTACCTGTAGCTTGATCCTATTATCCGTACCATATTCAAACCTTACACTACAATCCAGTCAAACAGAAATTACTTTGAATAATTTAGGTGGATGTATCTGTTAACTTAAGTATTAATTAATTCTCGAATAGTTTTTTATATTGTTTCAAATACTTTATTTAGCTAGTCAAACAATTGTATAATCGGGGTGAAATAATCGCACAAGTGGCGTCTTGGGAGGGTAGTGTATACGCCTTAGGTAACCCTACCTTAAAGGTAGAAAGACTGTTTCCGATATACTCTCGGCTCAGAAAAGATGAATATAGGGAGACTCTCTCCGATATATATATACCCTCCGCTCACTAATGTCAAACAAATTATAATAAAAAAAAGACTAATAAAACGTATGATGAGGAAAAAGAAGCAGCAGAAAGCAACTCATATGGCCCATTTCTTGTCAACTCAATAGGTCCATATTGATGTGATTTCTACAATTTCATCCCTCCATTTTCACCTGCTTCCTTCAACCTTTGTTTAAACTCTCCATATTTCTCACACATTTAGGCTTACACACAAACAGATCAATATTCTCGATCTATTTCAATTCCTCTCTAGCCATGTCAAGTAGTGATCATAGAGGCAAAGATTTGGCTGAGGGATCATCAAGATCCCCAGGAGATCAATCAATAACAACACCTAGTCGATACGAGTCCCAAAAACGACGAGATTGGAATACTTTTAATCAGTACTTGAGGAATCAGAGGCAACCAATTCCGCTATCTCAGTGCAATAGCAACCACATACTAGAGTTTCTTCGGTACCTGGACCAGTTTGGAAAGACTAAGGTTCATTTACAAGGTTGTATGTTCTATGGACAACCCGAGCCACCAGCTCCTTGTACTTGTCCACTCAGACAAGCTTGGGGTAGCCTCGATGCACTCATCGGTAGGCTTCGAGCCGCCTACGAAGAAAATGGCGGCTCGCCTGAGACGAATCCATTTGCTAGCACAGCGATTCGTGTGTATCTTAGGGAAGTGAAAGAGTGTCAAGCTAAGGCCCGTGGCATTGCGTATAAGAAGAAACAAAAGAAGGCTAGCCCTAACAAAGGAGATGATGATTCCAGTTCTGCAGGTTTCCTCTCATTTTCTTGATCCACTAATACAGTTATTGCCTAGTGCCTCCCCCTCGAAATTGGTAAGATCTTTCACACTCTTTATAGGAGTATACTCGCTATAACAAATAATCTGTCTTATTTTTCTATATTATAATAAGATTTTTCACACACATATACTAATAGTATAATTTTTTTATACAATAACTAAACTTGAACTTGTTGTAACAAATAATCTACCTTATTTTCTAGATTATTATAAGATCTTCCATACGTATAGACTAACAATATAAAATAACCTGCTTTATTTTCTAGATTAATTATGATCTCACTTTCTTTTAGGTGAAAAAAAAAACCTCAATTTTTTCGAACAATTATCCGTGCTTATCCTTTATGTGACCTGATAGAGTGGGAGTATTAAGCGGAGCCAAAATTTGAAGTTTATGGGTTCAGAATTTGCCACAGAATCTATAGCTCATTTTAGTTACTGGGTTTCGCAATTTAAATATTTATATATATTCAATGAATTTCCTAATATAAATACAGTGTTTAAGCAAAAGTGACTGAGTTCAGCCGAACCCACACCTAATAAGCTAGCCCCGCCTCTGAGGAAGGGTGTAGCTTTTCTTCAAATGTAGTGAGGATACTTCATATGGAGTACCTCATCACTAGATCTGAGTGATGATGGTTTAAAGTGTTGCATTAGGTTTTCCGATCTTTAATGATGATAAGAAAACCCGGAGGAAGAGAAAAGTTGACACTGAATTTCACTAGCAAACTCAATAGTTGATGAATACTCTAGGGTAAGTTTTGCGGGTTCAAAAAATTCATTGCTTTCCGCTCAAATTATATATATACATATAAAAATGTATATAATAAGATCATACTCGTTGTCGACTCACTACTTTTAGATATTTGGATTCACCTCTGTCTATTATAAAGACGGGAAAGATTTAGTCTTTTATCTCAAACCCTAAAAATACTTGAAATAAATGGAAAAACTAATTCTTTATCGACAGTTAACTGGTTATTACTTACAATATACTAGTAGAAGTTTCAACAAAGATTATCATAATACTGTTCAATTAACTTGAAACAATATGACAAAACAGAAAAATAAGAGAAGGAATTCCAACAGGAAAGGTCAAGAATTTACCCATTTAATTTCCTCACTTTCTGAATAAAGCTGTCTGCAGTAAGATCTGAATATAGTAAACAATTCCCAGATAGATTATATGTCAGTTTATTGTTTAATCTTTTCGGATTCTGAAGATTTTGTGCCCCCTTGCACAGCCATAAATAGTCATTTGTGGTACTATATATACACTTTTGAATTTTTTTATCAAAGTATTTTAGAATTCATATTCTATTTAAGAGTTTAAATTCTATACATTGACAATATAAATAATATTTACACAATAAGATCACTTATTATGTAATTAGAGATAATTTTTACGATAATACTAATAGCAACCTCTAAAAATGTTAACTAACCTGCAACATATCACAAGCTAAGATTCACTTATTATATGTAAATATTTTTTACGCTCTCAATTTGTATAAGTTATATTCATATAATATGGTTTCATGCATGAATCAATGTTTATCTTGTCCACACCATGCAATTCTTTTTGTTGGAAAAAAGGGGCATTTTGCATTAGATTTTCAAAGAATCATCATTGAAAATCTTTTGATCCTGTACGAGAAAACCATATAGATATTAAAGAGCACCAATTGTTTAACTTTTTGGTAGTATTAAAATGATATATCTTCTATGAATGAGCACTCAAAAATCAGCCTATTGAAGGTTTTGAATCTGCATTGTTTAGTTGTCCTTTTTTATCTTTACAAGATTGCTTACTGTCTATATTGGATCTTGTGGGGCATCACACTAATTCAATTATTTGTCAGAATGTTCTATATTTTTCAATAAAACAAACAATTGTGTATCATGATATTATAACAGCCTCTTGCAGAAATGTAGGGTAAGGCTGCGTAAGATAGACCTTGTGGTCCGGCCCTTCCCCGGACCTCGCGTATAGCGGGAGCTTAGTGCACCGGGCTGCCCTTTAGTCAGTATTGAAGCTGCTACATGTTTATCTGTTTGAAGAAGACAAACTCTTCTTTATATACATAATTTGATGGTACGAAATCAAAAGAAGAATTGCCTTTTATTTAAAGCATGAACCGGGTCCAGGATCTAGACTAGGAATTAAGATTTTATCAGATTATGTATATTAATAGAATAGAGCATTATTACATTTTGCTTCAAATAATCATTTGACTCGTCCTCTGTTAGTTCCTATGGAAGATGTCTGCTTTGTGGAGAATTGAGACTCAAGAACTCTATATATGGAGATTCTGAGGAATATCAGTTTTCTTTAAAAGGATTCTTGACATGAACATCAGTTCCATATCCAAGGGGTTATGGATCGGATAGGATGAATGAGATTACTTCATCCTTAATCAGAGGTTTCGGGTTCAAATCTTAGGTATGGAGAAACTCTTGATAATGAGCGCTTCCTTTTTTAATGGATCCTATATGACGCGAATTTAATAGTCAAGCCAGTGGATTCTGAATACCAAATAGTTACTTTCTCTTTGCGTCAATCTGGACGCTAAATCATAGAGATATATACATACAGTTTATGTCTAAAGACATATGAACTAGAAGTCGATAGACCACATTCGGGTAATGGAATTTAAGTTTTCATTCACTAACGATATAAAAAATAATTATACAGTCACTTAAAATGTAATTGAATATATTTTTTGTCAAATAAGCATTGATTAGTTACCTAAACTATTGATAAGTAACGTAACCTACTATAACATGTTAAATTACTTTTATAATGTAAAACTATTTATATTGTCATGAATTTTTGTTATGGTTTTTAATAGTATCAAGCTTGGTAGTCTCTAACAATTTTGAAACCGATCTAATTACACCTCATATGCAGGATCTTGCAGAAGGTAGAAGGAATTTGCCACTAATTAGGAGTGGAATTTTTTATCAACTATTAAGTCGGATCACATTTGTAATAGCTATATATATATAGCAGAATTCAAAGAGCTGTTTTGTGAATTCTAAATCATTTCTTGTAAGATCATATATACTCTTTGTACAAGTAAGTTTTCCTACTTTTTAGTAGGCACCTTTTATGTATTGTGGATTCAAATCCAACTACTTGATATTTTGATCTCTTTTGATGTAACAATATTCAGAAAATTAGCATGATACTATGCCCAAGGATGACCCATATAGATATATCGAGAAATGATCTTTTTAGAGGAACTTGACATCAATAAATGTTGAGTCTAGATTCATTTTGACTAATGAAGCTTTCCAAAATTTAATTTTTTTTTGTTTTTTTTGTCAAAGGAAAATTATATATATAATTAACTAGAAATTACATTGCAGATTACTGTCTAAGCGGGGAGACAACAGTTCCCCTAATTAGACAGCCATATTTGTTCAATTGTATCAATATTACATGCCAAAAAATTTCTAACTACTTCAGTTCCTAGGATGTCTGCCCAAAATACATCATTTGCAAACATCGGAGGAACTGCTAGCATGGTAGTTCTACCTAAAAAATTTAAATTTACTGCCTCTTTTGCCGGTGCATCAGCCAATCTATTCTGCTCCCTGTAACTGTATCTCACTACCACCTTGTCCATCCTTTGCATCAATGACATGCATTCACAAATCATAGGATCATAAGTTATATTGCTTGTGAGTATCATTTTTATTACTTCAGTCGAATTTGTAATAAAAATGATATTTGGATGGGTTACTCCAGAGGAACCCATCCATTTTGTTCTGCTATTTGGAGGCCCTTTAGCAGTGATTTTAGTTCTGCTATGGTGTTGGTGTTATGTGGTATATTTTTCATATACCCTATAATTCAATCCCCATTATAACTCTGGAATACCCCACCAATTTCCCCAATGCCTGGGTTGCCCTTGGCAGCCTCATCCGCGTTGAGTTTATAGTGCCCCATCAAGGGGGGCTCCCAATTAACTTTGGTATGGAATAACATCCTGATAACACCTTTTGGTCCCAACATATAGTATTCTGTTGATTTAGAGATGGTGTTTTTTTACTAAGAAGTTATCCTTCTTATTATTGAAAAGGTTGTGGTTTCTTGCTAGCCAGATGTGCTAGAAGCAAAAAGAAAGGATGTTCCCAAGGGATAATATTGTTAAAAGATAGCTTCTTTAGCTTGTTCTAGGTTGTTGGCCAAAGTTGTGCTGAGAAGATGAGATTCAATTGCTGACTTTCAGTATTTCCCTTGGCTAGTATTTCATGCCAGAATTGGGTTGCATTGGGGCATTCAAAGAAGATGTGGTCACTAGTTTCTTGCTGTAACGACACGACCGGTCGTTTTGAGCATTTACACTTCGCTCGGTAGTTTTCGGGCATGAGTAGCTCTGTATGATGTATTATGACTTATGTGAATCATCGGTTTTGGTTTTCAGGTTATTCGGTATTCATCAATTTATTTATATATCTCGATTTAGTTTTTTCTAGTTAATGTTTAGATATAGCCTTTTTTTGGTACTATAATAATCCTGAATTGGTTGATTCATTGTTGATCCATATTGTAACTCAAGGTTTCTACTTTATGAAATAATATACATTATCTAATTTACAGAGATGAAATTATCTACTTTGAGCCTCCTATTCTGTTAGTTTTCCTGAATTTTCAAGAATAGAGAACCGTTTCATGGACATAGCACTTTAATTTTGCTATTTTCATGTTTTATTTAACAGAAAAAGTCTTTAAAAAGACCAGCTACTCAAGATGAAGTATTTGAGCATACACATATGAAGAAGCTAAAGGATGGAACAAAGACAACTTGGATCGAGCCTGTTGATACCCAATTTTTCTCTGCATATTTTTTATATGCGAAATATCTTTAAAATAGCATATATACGCATATATAAGTATATCCTAGCATTTTTACTATTTTTTACATAATTTTAAGGTTTTTAAAATGATTTATTTTCCTTTTTCATCTATAAAAATCCAATGATTATTTTCATAATTATTATTTTTGGTGGTTTAATTATTAGAATTTTATATTTATGCAAAAATGTAGCTAACATAATTTTTGTATATTTTTATAAATTTATTTCGTATTTTAAAGCTAAATTGCATATAATTGCAATATTAGCCCATTTTAAGATTTAATTGCATTTTATACTTACAAAATTGAGTCAGGTATTTTTAATCTAATATTTACATACTATTCATTAATTTAGTATCTTTAATTTGTTTCCAGAAAATATTTTACTATTTTTTATAAAATAAATAAGGAAAAAAGTGGCTATTTAAATACTAGCCCTAATTATTTCGATTTTAGCCTAAATCAGCCCCCCAATTAAACCCAATTGCAATCTCAATTCCCCGACCCATTTTTAATTTAAACCAGCCCCTGACCCAATTAAATCCTACCCGACCCAGACCCCTTCTCATCCTGGCCATTGAATCTCTGAGATCAACGGCCCCTATTCATTCTTTCCTTTTTAATTTCCCCAATACCCCAAACCCTACTCATTCATCACCTAGACGCCGCCCTTGAATCCCTCTTCTCTCAACTCTCTCTCAATCTCTCTCACAAACCCTAGCCGCCTCCCTCCACTTCTACCTTAAACCACCGGAATCCATGGCTTTCCAGGCCATCGGAGTCTTATACCTACCTCCTGTTGCTCTTACACACCTGATCTCTAAAGATTCAAGGCCTGACCTTGAAGGTTTGTACCCA
>NC_031990.1:55735897-55784081 GCF_001879085.1 Nicotiana attenuata | reverse complement strand
GGGCTCCTATCTAACCTAGTAATGTGCGATGTTCTTAATTGCACTTCCAATCATTCTTTGTTTGTTCACTATTCTACTTTAATACTAATGATGCAAGAAATTAAGCTAAGTAAGATATTTTTGTATGGGGTTTTCTTAATTGGTAAAAAGGCACTAGGGAAGTGATTTACTCCTAGGTGAGTATCTAATGGGGTCTAAAACTTAGGGAAAAATTGTTATAGTTGGGATCATAATATAGTCGTTGCACGTAACTACTCACTCTATACCTCTGGGTAGTTTGAGTGACTTTGCCCTAATTGGCTTTCTCAAGCCCAATTGGGTGTTCAAACATTGCAAGAAAAATTGGCTCAAGTCGGGTATTACTATCTCTAGGTTTAACCCTTTAATTGGGGCTATCAATCTCTTGAATGCACCCCAATTCCTTGTTGGCCTGAATTTCCTAGACTTAGTCTCTCTTTCTCAAGAAGAGCCTAAGTCAACAAGGCACAAATTAGTGTTTGCAACCACCAATTCAACATTTAAAGCATAAATCAGACCAAATATCAATCACCCATAAATATTTAAGCCCTAAAGTAGAAGATCCATTACATATCCACACTAGGGTTGAGCCACAACCCTAGCTAATGGTTCTAGCTACTCATAATCCAAGAAGAAATCAGAAAATTAGATGAAATATAACCCATAAAAAGTAAATACAAGATTAAAATCTAAGATTAATTGTTGAAGATACTCTAAAATTACTCAAAAAGGCTAAAAACGGTTGTTCACGTGCTCTACCAAACAATAGATGACCTAAAAATCTAAAAAGGAAGTATATATACACAGCTAAATTTCCGGACAAAAATGCCCTTAGGAGATTCCGCTGACAGCGGAAAATGGACCGCTGCAGCGCTATGGTTACCGCAGTCGTGCAAAATCAAGCGCGGACCGCGGTCTTCAACTTTTAGCTCCACTTGTGGATATCTGATTCTGACTTCCGTTGAGGGCGGTAAATTAACCGCGGCTGCGCTAAAGCTACCGCTGCCGCGTAATTTCACCGCGGGCAGCGGTGACATGTTGAGCCCAAAACATCACTCTTTGAACTTTTTCACCGCTGAGAGCGTAAACAAGACCGCCTCAGCAGTGGACCCTCCGCGTCCGCGTTAGTTTCTTCGCTGTCAGCGCTCTTTTGACTCAGCTTTGACTTGTGCAGGTTGCACTCCTTTTTGAGCTGGTTTTGACTTTCTTGTCTCTTTTTGACCAAACACTGCAAACAAGCACAATAAGTTAGCTTTCAGGAATACTTGTGCACACTTTTAATCTAAAACATAAGCAAAAAGGAGCATAAAATATACTAGAATCCCTAGTTATCAACTCCTCCAAACTTAAGCTTTTGCTTGTCCTCAAGCAAACAAAGTAATTTCCACCTCCTCAAGATAAAAGAAAGGAAAATTCAGCTGTCCTAAAGTGACCTCATTAAGACTCAATTGGGACTAACAATTACCCTTAACTCAAATGCATTATTAGCAATACACAACCTTTCAAGCACCATGGTTTTAGTGCGACACAAAAGCATCAAGAGTTGACTCAACTCATCAAGGAAACTCTTTATACTACTTTGGTCATTGTGGAAACCAAACTCATACTCCTCGACTCTCCATATGCAAACCTCACTTTTAGATTGTAGCACTCAGAACGAGGATTGTAGAAAACACACTCATCTCTCACAAAGGAAGGTCACAAGTCCGGCTCTAAGTACCATAAGCTTGCACCTTATGTGAGTCACCACTAATGTAAGCTCACTCAACTCAAGATCATATAGGGCTTTTGCGGGAATGTAATGAAGGCTTTTGGTTCAAGGTAGGATATATTGGTCCATGAAGGTTTCATCTTTCCTTAAGCACTTCATTTGCTTCATTTTGGCTCACATTTTCTTGACTCTTTGAGTCATTTACTTCTTCCTTAGGGGCTAGAGAGACACACTGTCACTCTTTCTTGTTCATGTCCACCCTTTTTCTCCTTTCTAGTCTTTCCAAGCCTTTCATTTTTGCTTTTATTGAATCCCTTCATTTCTTCTACATTGTTCGCTTTCTTTTTGACTTTTTGGCTTTTTCTTTCTTTTTCTTTTTCCTTCCCTTTTCTTCCTTTTTGTACCTATTATCACTTTTGCATTCCTTGTCTCTCCCCCCAAATTTATGCTTTTGCCTTGTGCTAAGAAAAGATCGATTGCCAAGAGAGGATCATTTTAGAATGGATAAAGGGTTGTATCATGGTTTTTGAAAGAATAAGGGCTATGGCTCAATGGGGTTGACTAGGGATATCATCATTAGTGGGCTATGGATGTTTTCAAGTCTCAATTAGGATCAAGGAGAGCCTATAATCACTTCTCAAGTCGAGCTACACTTAGGATTTCGCCTAGACAAATATTCAGGACAAGTTCTAGACTCTTTGGCACGGGACTTGGACTTGCAAATCAATACCTCACCACAGAAGCTATAGGATTGCTAAAGAGACAGAGTCGAGGGCCACAACAACCTTAGCTAAGATTTGAGCAACGAAAATGGTTCCGAAAAACCTCTTGATGATTGTTTAGTCAACACAAGAGTCTCAAAGTCACAACTATCACCATCCTATACACACCAATTTGTTTTTAACCATAAGGTCAAAGGTAAATGTGTTAGGTCCAAGTGAAGCTTTGCCTGAGGCACTATTTACTCACTAGCTACTATTTACACAAAAATGAAAAAAAAAACAGACTCAAACCCTTAAGAAGGTTGTCATTCCATCCATCATCGGGAAGAGCCACCCGGTTCACACAAACTTCACCTTTGGAAAGCACTGTGGCATTAAGAAAAGCAAAGGCTCATTGATCACCAAAAACTTGTAAAGTAAGAAGTTACGACTAAAAAAGAAGCTACTAAATGAAATAAGAAGTTGTGCTATAAAGAAAATTTTCAAAAGAAGTTATGAAGTAAAATACAGAAAGTAAACTAAATATGTACGATAGGGGGTTAAGACGAATATACATAAGAGGGAATGAATATATACATGAAAAAGTAACTTTATATACATACCGAAATTAAAAAATAATGAAAAGTAAAGAAAATAAATGGTAAAGTTATATACATACCAAAAGTGAAAAAATAACAGTAAAGGAAAAATAAGTGTCATATTTACATCCCAGTATCACAAATCAAAATAGGACCACCCCCTCAATTGAAAGCTAGCATTGTCCTCAATGCTAAATAACCAAAAATAAGATCAAAAAGGGGTTAGAGAGTAAAGAAAACTCCCTATGGTCCTCTGTCTTCATGGGGTCCTGTGGCTGGTGCCTGGATCACTTGGCACGGGGTCCTCCAGCTGAATCTCCACACATCACCCTGGGGTATCACTCTCCTCCTCCTAGGCTCACCCTCATTCTCCTGCTCCTGAACCTGCTCTGACTGAGCTGCTGGAGCTGGATCCTACAAAAGAAGCTCCAATGGTAAGTCACCAGCTGCCTTCATCTTCTCCACCTCTCCCCTCAATTGCTTCTCCGACTCCTTTGAGGCTCGAGTCTTTTTCAGCTTCTTTGTCTGCTTGCTCAGCTCCGTAATTGATTTTCCTTGAACTGCAAGAGCTTCCATGATAAGCTTTTGGTTGTCTAGGAGCTTCTTTTGGTTTTCCAGAAGCTCCTTGAGGAACTCCTCCACTGAAGCTAGCACCTGAGGCTGTGCGGGAACTGACTGGGCTGCCACTGAACTGGATAGCACAGACAACTTAGAAGTTGCTGCCTGCATCCAGTTGTTGATGCTGGAGAGAGTTTGGTTCAACCTGTGAGCAGTCAAAGGGTATGCTGAGGAGGAAGGCACCGAGGACGGCATGGAAGTAGATGGTCCGGAGGCAGGATCAGGTATGGCAGTGGGGGGCTGTGAAGTAGTGACTACAACTGCTGGCTCTTCAGACTGGCCAGTAGAAGTAGTAGCTTTGCCCTTGGACTCCTTGGATTTGGGGTTGCCGGGACCCTGAAGACTGTACCATGAGAAGGGCTTCTTGGGCTTTACCTTGATATCAAAATCTCTTTTCTCTAAGTACTGTGACTCATATTCATCATTGAATCCGAGGTAATCATTGATCGTCTTCACATCAAACTTGACCTTCAGGTTCCACACCTTAGTCACTTTTGTGCCCCTTTTGATGTGGGAGGAATTGGTGTAGAATTCCTTGACTAAGTGCTCATTAGCATCCGGCAACCTGCTGGTGAAGTAGTCCCATCCCACTCTTTTATTAAAGTGCTGCTTCACATTGGGCTTGTGAGGCAGAAGATCCCACTCTATGACCTGGCGCTCATGTATGAGTGACTTTTGAGGCCACCACTCCCTGAATTTGTGATATTCCAGCTCATTGACAAACCTCCGTTGCCACACCTCCGGGTTTCTTGTCCTTTCTACCCCTCCGGTCTAGGTGTCACCCCCTCTCCCATCATCCGGTACCTCAGCATCTACATCTATGGGATCCTGTCCGGGTGATGAAGCTGTAGGTGAGGCTGAAGCTGAGGACTCACTACTCTCCGCTGAGCCATCAGACGACTCAAAAGAAGCATGAGAAGTAGGATAGGCTGGAGGTGTAGGCTCATCTGTTAGTCTCAATCTCTCCGGGAAGTCTAGTACATATATGGGTACCGAGTCACTCTCAGAGACCTCCCGAGAGGGAACATACTCACTCCCCTCTGAGTGGGAAGCAACTCTATCTGCAGCTCAAATGTTTTTCCTCATTTGTCCGATTGATTTCCGTATTGCTGGGGTTAACTTAATTTGTCCTCGTCCCCTACCTCAAGAGGAGTCTTCTTTCCCCTTTTGTTTCTCACCGCCACCTCTAGATTTAACCACTGTCTGCAAACATAATCGGTGGAAGAGTGTTAGTACTGGTGCTAGAAAAAGCAGTGAAGAAAAGCAGCAGATCAATTTACAAAAAAAGTTGCAGACCGCTGTCAGCGGAAAATGAAGCATGGCCGCGGAATGATCATCGCTGACCGCAGAAAATGCATCGCGTCCGCGGAGGTGTGGGTATCATACTACCCACCCTCTGATTCTATACTACCGCTGAGCGCGGAAAATTGAGCGCGGCCATGGAGGTTGCACCGCTGTCCGCGAAAAATCAACCGCGGCCGCGGACCCAATTTTGCTTCTCTGAACCTAACCACCGCTGAGCGCGGAAAAAATTCCGCGGCCGCGAAAGTCAAAATCGGCCTGAGTCAACCTAGGGTTTCAAATTGTTCATGCTTTAAGCAATATCATCTAGATTGTTAACCCCACTAGGTATTCATCAATAAATCCTAACTATTTTAAGCCTAATTTAATTAATACTAATGAACCCTAGGTCAAAATTAAGAAAAAAGAAGAAGAAGAAGAAGAAGAAGAAGAAGAAGAAGAAGAAGAAGCAAACACTATCCACTAAAAGAAGAACAAGTACAAAATTAAAGACCAATGAATGAGTGAAATTACCAGATGTGAGATGAGTGGTGAAAAATGAACTTCTGTTATGTTTGTGCAGGTTAGGGCTAAAGTGAACAGTGAATATTTTTGCTTGAGAGTCAAAAGATCGAAAAGGGTAAAAGGCCATCTGAGGTCCTATTTATAGAAAACACCATGGGACCCACTACACTTACCTAGAGCGGCCACGGAAAATCACCGCGGTCCGCGCTTGAGACAAACAGAAGGCCTGCTAGAGGTGAACTACCGCTGAGAGCGGTAAATGGTACGCGGCCGCGGTGGGGCACCGCTGACCGCGAAGAATACACTGCAGACGCGGTAGAAACTTCAGAGAAGTCTCATTTTGGACTTTTCAATCCCGCATCTGCCACCAATTTCCGCCTCCGCGATAAGGCCACCGATGACCGTGAAAAATGGAGCCCTGTCAACGTTCCAACTTCAAAGAGTGCCAATTTTTTCCAGCTTTGTCCTGCACTGCATCAAACATTCCTACACACATCTCACAACCAGATAGTTTAAAAACAAATCCTACACTCCAAAGAAAATCAAAAAGAAGAAAACACATGGGTTGCCTCCCAAGAAGCGCCTGATTTAACGTCGCGGCACGATGCAGGTTACCATCAATCACTTGAGATGGATCATTGCCACTACGTGGCTGTCATCAAACTTGCCAAGATAATGCTTCACTCTGTGCCCATTAACTCTGAAGATTTCACCATTTTTGTTTTGCAAATCAAAAGCACCAAACGGAGTCACAAGCACCACCTCAAAAGGTCCACTCCATTTTGACTTGAGCTTTCCCGGAAACAGTCGTAACCGGGAGTTGAATAAGAGAACCAAGTCACCCACTTTGAATTCCTTGCCACGAGCATACTTGTCATGTGAGTACTTCATCTTGTCCTTATACAAGGACGAGCTGGAATAGGCATGAAACCAGAACTCATCAAGCTCATTGAGTTGCTTCACCCGGAGATTTGCTGCAACATCCCATTCAAGATTTAACTTTCTCAAAGCCTATATGGCCTTGTGCTCTAACTCAACCGGGAGATGGCAAGCTTTCCCAAACACCAAACAGTACAGAGACATACCAATCGGAGTCTTGTAAGCAGTCCTGTAATCCCATAAAGCATCATCCAATTTCTTTGACCAGTCAGTCCTATTTGCATTAACCGTCTTTGACAATATGCTCTTAATCTCCCTGTTGGAGACCTTAACTTGCCCACTAGCCTGAGGATGGTAAGGGGTAGAAACCTTGTGATTGACACCATACTTTGCAAGCAAAGTGTCAAATGCCTTATTGCAGAAATGAGAACCCCCATCACTGATGATTGCTCTAGGAGTGCCAAACCGAGTAAAGATATTCTTCTTGAGAAAAGCCACCACACTCCGAGCCTCATTGTTGGGTAAAGCCACGGCCTCGACCCACTTGGACACATAATCAAAGGCCACCAGAATGTATGTGTTGCCACAAGAACTCACAAAGGGTCCCATGAAGTCAATGCCCCATAAATCAAATATGTCAACCTCAAGAATAGTGGTGAGAGGCATCTCATCCCTCTTTGAAATTCCACCTCTCTCTGACACTCATCACAACTCTTCACAAGTTCACCCGCATCCTTGTACAATGTAGGCCAATAAAAGCCACAGCTAAGCACCTTTGAAGCTGTCCTCACCCCACCATGATGACCACCGTAGGGAGAGGAATGACAAGCATCCAGAATACTCATTTGCTCCTCTTCCGGAACACATCTCCGGATCACACCATCATTACAACTTTTGAACAAATAAGGCTCATCCCAGTAGTAGTCCAAGCTATCCCATTTAAGCTTCTTCATTGGTTACAAGAGAGCTCACACGGAACAATACCGGTCACAGGAAAGTTGCAACATCCGCGAACCAAGGCATGCTATTCACTAATACAGAGAGGAGTTGCTCATCAGGGAATGAATCATTAATTTCAAGGCCATCAAGGGGCCTCCCTTCCACCTCCAAGCGGGACAAGTGGTCCGCCACTTGGTTTTCACACCCTTTCCGATCAACAATCTCAAGGTCAAACTCTTGAAGCAATAGAACCCATCTCATCAACCGAGCCTTAGAATCCTTCTTTGTCATCAAGTAGCGGAGTGCTGCATAGTCCGTATGAACTATCACCTTGGCACCCATGAGATAAGGCCTAACTTCTCCATTGCAAACATAATTGCTAGCAACTGTGTTTCCATCACCGTGTAATTCACTCGAGCATCATTCATTATTTTTCTTGCATAATACACCAGGTGAAGCATCTTTTTATCCTTTGACCCAAGACCGCTCCCACCGCAACATCACTTGCATCACACATGAGCTCAAAAGGTAAGCTCCAATTGGGTGCGGTTATAATAGGAGTGGTTGTCAATTTGTACTTGAGAAGTTCAAAAGCTTTCATGCATTCATCATTAAACACGAACTTTGCATCCTTTTCCAATAGCTTGCACAAAGGATTCACTACCTTAGACAAGTCTTTGATGAATCTTCGGTAGAACCCCGCATGCCCAAGAAAACTCCTAACCCCCTTGACTGAAGTAGGAGGAGGGAGCTTTGAAATCACTTCGATCTTAGCCTTGTCCACCTCTATTCTATTCTTTGAGATCTTATGGCCGAGGACAATGCCCTCCTCAACCATGAAGTGGCATTTTCCCAGTTGAGCACAAGATTTATCTCTTCACACCGGGCCAACACTTTGTCAAGATTCTTCAAACACTCATCAAAGGAGTCACCCAACAACACTGAAATAATCCATGAACACTTCCAAGAAATCCTCCACCATGTCAGTAAATATAGCCATCATATATCGCTGGAAGGTAGCCGGTGCATTACACAAATCGAATGGCATCCGTGAAAATGCAAAGGTCCCGTACGGGCATGTGAAGGTGGTTTTGTCTTGATCTTCCGGAGCAATCAAAATCTGGTTGTAACCTGAATATTCATCCAGAAAACGGTAGAAGGCACGCCCAGCAAGTCTATCTAGCATTTGTCAATAAAGGGCAATGGAAAATGATCCTTGCGGGTCACTTTATTCAGCTTTCGGTAGTCCATGCACACCCTCCATCCGGTGACAGTCCTGGTGGGAATCAACTCATTTTGCTCATTGGTAACCACAGTCATACCACCCTTCTTCGGCACACATTGCACCGGTGGAGTCCAAGAACTATCCGAGATGGGGTACACAACCCCTGCATCAAGCCACTTGATCACCTCCTTTTTGACAACCTCTTGCATAGCCTCGTTAAGCCTCCTTTGATGTTCTACGGAGGGCTTGGCATCATCTTCAAGTATAATCTTATGCATGAAAAAGGCGGGACTTATCCCTCGAATATCAGCTAGAGTCCAGCCAATTGCCTTCTTCCGTCTTTGGAGCACCGCCAATGTGGCATCTACCTGCATGTTAGTAAGACAAGAGGAAAGAATAACAGGCAAAGTTGAACTAGGGCCCAAGAATTCATACCTGAGGTGTGAGGGCAAAGGCTTCAACTCAAAAATGGGAGGTTCCTCAATTGAGGGCTTTGTTGGCGGAGTCTTTCTTTTCTCAAGATCCAAAGAGAGCTTACGGGGCTCATAAGAATAAGAGCCCATTCCGTGCAAAGCATTGACACACTCCACCCTTCCTTCATCCTCATTCACATCAAGGTTCAACAATACCGCTTCTAAAGGATCCTCCACATTGATCATGGCACTAGTATCATCAACTATCACCTCCATGACAAGATCCACAAAAGAGCACACTTCACTACTATTCGGCTGCCTCATTGATTTGCACACATGAAAGACCACTTTTTCATCACCCACCCGGAAGGTGAGCTCCCCTACTTCCACGTCAACCAATGCCTTCCCAGTTGTAAGGAAAGGTCTTCCCAAAATTATAGGCACCTCATAGTCGACTTCACAGTCGAGAATCACAAAATCAGCAGGCAAGATAAATTTGTCCACCCGGATAAGAACATCATCAATAATACCAGCGGCCTCTTCATTGTTCTATTCGCCATTTGCAATCTCATTGAAGTAGCTCTCAGTTGACCAATACCCAAAGATTTGAACACACAGTAAGGCATCAAATTGATACTTACTCCCAAATCACACAATGCCTTTGCAAAAATCGCACTCCCAATGGTACATGGAATGGTGAAAGCGCCGGGATCTTCAAGCTTTGGAGCCATCAAGTGCACAATTGCACTTACTTGATGAGTCATTTTGATGATCTCACAATCCATATATCTCTTTTTAGTCACCAAGTCTTTTATGAACTTGGCGTAACCCGGCATTTGCTCAAGAGCTTCCACCAAAGGAACATTGATTGAAAAGCTTTTCATCATCTCAATAAACTTCTTAAATTGGTTTTCATTATTTTGCTTCATAAGTCTTTGAGAGTAAGGTGGAGGAGGCCTTGGCAAAGGAGCCTTAACCTTAGGCACAACCATTTCCGGCATGTCTATTACGTGTTCCCTAGACGGGTTTCACGTCATTTTGAGTCTCCACCTCATTATCATGAATATCAATTCTTACTTCCGCATTCAAGTTCTCTTTACTCACTTGCTCATCAACTATAGGAACATCATCATCTTGCACTTCAACCTCATCACTCATAACTTCTTTTTGCTTGGAGGTATTCATATCACCACCTCGACCGCTTCTTGTGATCACCGCAATTGCATGCCCGGTATTGTTTCCACCCTTCGGGTTTACTACCGTATCACTAGGTAGAGCCCCTTTAGGGTGAGTATTCAAAGATTACGAAATCTGGCCAAGTTGAACCTCCAAGTTTCGGATTGAAGTATTGTGGGATGCCAACTTGGCATCAGAGTCGGCGTTCGTTTTCATTATTTGTTCAAACATCATCTCGATCCTCCCCATCTCATTATTTGATGAGCTACGACCTAGGGATAGAAATGGAGGCGGGTTGTTTGGTTGTTGATACATCGGAGGCCTTTGAAAGCCTTGCCCTCGATTCCCTTGATTGCCATTATTCCAACCCCCTTGGTTGTTGTTTCCTCCCCAATTGTTGTTGTTGCCACTCTAGTTGCCCTGGTTGTTCTGATTGTTTTGGTTGCCCCAATTCTGATTGTTGTTCCCCCGTTGCCATTTCCTTGTTGGTTTTCATTCCCCCAATTTCCTTGGGATCTCTACTGTTGTTGTTGGTTAGGAGCATTGCCCCTTTGTCCTTGATAATTGTTCGTGTATTGCACTTCTTCACTTTGCTCATCATACCCATCATCTTGGTTGAAACCACCACTACCTTGCTCATATTGATCCGGACTACCTTGACCTTGTTGACCTCTTTGTCGCCTCTTGTTGATCAACATGTTGACACCTTCCATAGCATTTACTTGTCGCGGTGCTTGAACTTGCTGCAATTGAGCTTTTGCCAACTGGTTCGTTGTTGTAGTTAACTCTGCTATTGCCTGGCCATGGTCGTTGAGCTCTTTTTGCATGTGAATGACTATGGGATCACCCTGTGGCACATTAGCTCGACTTTTCCAAGTTGAGGTAGTATCTGCCATCTCATCCAAAATCTCACACGCCTCAGCATAAGGTGTGTTCATAAAATTTTGCCCTGCTAGTTGGTTCACTACACATTGATTGGTCGTGTTAATGCCATGGTAGAAAGTCTGCTGGATCATTGCTTCGGTCATGTCATTGTTCGGACATTCTTTCACCATTGTCCGATACCTTTCCCAAATTTCATGAAGTGGTTCATTAGGTTCCTATTTGAAGGCCAAGATCTCATCTCTCAAAGTCGCCATATGCCCCAGCGAGAAAAACTTAGCTATAAACTTGTCCGCCAACTCATCCCATGTATGGATGGAATGGTTAGGAAGTCTTTCAAGCCAGCCCAAAGCCTTCCCTCGAAGTGAAAAAGGGAACAATCTCAATCTTAATGCATCCTCCGACACATTCGTCTGCTTGCTTCCCCAACAGGTATCCACAAAGCCTTTAAGATGTTTATATGCATTCTGATGGGGAGCGCCTGTGAAGTACCCTGACTGCTCCAATAAAGTCAACATCACATTTGTAATTTGGAAATTGCCCGCCCAGATCCGGGGTGGGACAATTGCACTTGCGTAGCCCTCAGTTGGAAGCACCTGAGGAGCGACTCCTGGAGGAGTCGGGGGAGGTTCTGGAATGTTGCCATTGGCCTGGCGGCCTCTTCTTTGACCTTGAGGTACTAGAGGCACCTTATCTTCACCATTATCATCAACCTCCTCCACCGGAACATTTCCAATAGGATCATTATTTGCCATGTTGTACCTGAATCGATTAACTCACACAAATTAGTAAAACAGAAGGAAAGAAAAACAAGACACAAAACTAGTTAGACAGATAGCCAAAAACGTTTAGCTCCCCGGCAACGGAGCCAAAAAGTGATCGCTTCCAACCCTATACCACTATAGAGTGGCAAGAGTGGTCGATGCGGCTTTTACCCGAGGGGTCGGGATCGATTTCCACAGAGATCTAAGAAAGGTTTGGAATTGGGTTCCTATCTAATCTAGCAATGTGCGATGTTCTTAATCGCACTTCCAATCATTCTTTGTTTGTTTACTATTCTACTTTAATACTAATGATGCAGGAAAATAAGCTAAGTATGATATTTTTGTATGGGGTTTTCTTAATTGGTAGAAAGGCACTAGGGAAGTGACTTACTCCTCGGTGAGTATCTAACGGGATCTAAAACTTAGGGCAAATTTGTTATAATTGAGATCATGATATAGCCATTGCACGTAACTACTCACTCTATACCTCTCGGTAGTTTGAGTGACTTTGCCCTAATTGGCTTTCTCAAGCCCAATTGGGTGTTCAAACAGTGCAAGCAAAATTGCTAGGTTTAGCCCTTTAATTGGGGCTATCAATCTCTTGAATGCACCCCAATTCCTTGTTAGCCTGAATTTCCTAAACTTGGACTCTCTTTCTCAAGAAGAGACTAAGTCAAAAAGGCACAAATTAGTGTTTGCAACCACCAATTCAACACTTAAAGCATAAATCAGTCCAAATATCATTCACCCAAAAGCATTTAAGCCCTAAAATAGAAGACCCATTAAATACCCACACTAGGGTTGAGCCACAACCCTAGCTAATTCGTCTAGCTACTCATAATCAAAGAGGAAAGCAAAGGCTTAGATGAAATATAACCCATAAAAAGTAAATACAAGATTAAAATCTAAGATTAATTGTTAAAGATATTCTAAAATTACTCAAAAAGGCTAAAAACGGTTGTTCACGTGCTCTACCAAACAACAGATGCCCTAAAAATCTGAAAAAGAACTATTTATTTACAGCTAAATTTTCCGAACAAAAATGCCCCTACGAGGGTTCCGTTGATAGCGGAAAATAGACCGCCTCAGCTCTTGGACTACCGCGGCCGCGCGAAAGCAAGCGCGAACCGCGGTTCTTCTCTTTTTAGCTGTTTCTAAGCTTGGGACCGCCGGGAACGGAAAAACGACCGCCATAGCGCTTCTCCAACCGCCGCCACGAAATATGAGCGCAGACCGCGGTCTTCAATTTGAGCTCCAGACTGAGCTCTTTGATTCCCATTTCCGCTGAGGGAGATAAATCAATCGCTGCTGCGTTAGAGAGAGCGCTGCCGCGCAATTCCACCACGGGCAGCGGTAACTTGCAAGCCCAGATATGTAACTCTCTGAACCTTGCCACCACTGAGAGCGTAATCAAGACTGCCTCAGCAGTGGTTGCGTCCGATTTTCCGCTGTCAGCGCCCCCTTTTGACTCAGCTTTGAACTTGTGCAGGTTTCACTCCTTTTTGAGCCGGTTTTGACTTTCTTGTCTCTTTTTGACCAAACACTGCAAACAAGCACAACAAGTTAGCTTTCGGGAATACTTGTACACACTTTTAATCCAAAACTAAAGCAAAAAAAAGCATAAAATAGACTAGAATCCCTAGTTATCAGTTACCTGTAAAAGAGAACAACATTGATATTTATGGAGTTAGTAAATAAAGATTAGCTAGAATTCTGATGCTACTCTTCCTTGGTGGAAGAGTTCTAGTTGATCTCAACCTCTAACTCCTTCCCTTTCTTGAACCGTGTTCTCTTTGAGTAAGGAGTCCTTCTCCTTATCAATTATGCAACCTTTTTGATCAGGATCAGGAGATATCAATTATGTCAAGTTAGGTTTATCTCCTTCATGTGCATCCCACACGCTCAAGTCTGTCCGTATCTGTGCTCAACCGGAATGGACCTGGTTGATGTCTGAGTTCCTTTGTCAGTCTACAAAACTAACCTTTACTTGGGCCAAGAATACCCTTTAACGTGAGGGTTATATTTTTTAGTATTTGGATTCCGGGCACAAATTCTTCCGAAATCAACCCTTTAACGTGAGGGTTTTATAAGAGAGGGCCCTCTTATGTTTACGGTGCTCTTGAAGAGAACGTCTCCCTTTCATTACGGCACTAGCATTTGAAGTACTTGTTTAACTTTCAAATGATAAAATCAATTCAACATTCAAACAAGAAACAAGATAGAAATAAAATGACTTTACTTTATTCCTTCCATTTTTAGAAGTACATAAGCATACGTTGTGCTAAAAGAAATTGCCATTTCTTGTGGTTAACTTGTACAACTTGTTTCTACGGGGATGTTCAGTATACCCATAGTACTCCTGGAAGCTCTTCTGGCCATTTACTTTTAGCTGCTTCCAATCTCTTTTTCAGGTTTTGTATAATCACCTTGTTTGTTGATTCTGCTTGACCGTTTGCGCTCGAATGATAGGCTGATGATGTGATCCTTTAGATTTTCAAGTCTTCAAGAAACTTTGTGACCTTTGCGCCTATAAATTGTGGCTCGTTATCGCAGGCTATCTCTTTTGGTATCCCAAATTTGCAAATTATATTCTCCCACAAGAAGTCTACCACTTCACGTTCGTCGATCTTCTGGTAAGGACCTACTTCAACCCACTTAGAAAAATAGTCAGTTAAAATCAATAAAATCTTATCGGGAGTCGGTGGTAGTGGTCCGACGATATCCACCCTCCCCCACCCCCCAATTTTATGAATGGCCATGACGATAAAACCGAGTGCAATGGCTCTGCCGATTGATGTACCAATTATCCTCGCCTGAGTGATTTCCGCAAATCCCTCCGTGGACTTCTCGCATAACGTATTTAGCTTCAGAGGCTCCCAAACATCGGGCCAACGAGTATTGGAAAGATCTTCTGTACAATTGTCCTCCCTTGAAGCTGTATTGAGCTGCTTTAGTGCGCAACTCCCGAGATGCCTTAGGATCTTCAGGCAACTTTCCGTGCTTGAGATAGTCAATAATCTCGTTTCTCCAATCTCAAACCAGATTGGTTGTGTTTACCTCATAATAGTTGTCCGCATCCAACATCGAATGCATAAGCTATACTACCGTACCGAAATCCAATCCCTTCATCTCTGTGGATGATCCAAGGTTAGCTAGTGCATCAGCTTTCACATTCTCTTCCCTCGGGATGTGCGTAATTGACCATTACCGGAATGGAGCGAGCAGAGCCTGGACTTTCATTATGTATTGTTGCATATGTTCCTTTTTGGCTTCGAAGATCTCGTAGACCTGATTTACTACCACTTGGGAGTCACATTTGATTTCTATGACCTCAGAGTCCAGTTCCCGGGCCAATTCGAGACCTACTATCAAAGCTTCATACTCCGTTTCATTGTTAGTCAGAGGAACAGTTCTTATGGCCTCCCTTAGGGTTTCTCTCGAGGGTGTGGTCAACACTAAGCCGAGGCCGAACGTTTTTGTATTGGAAGCTCCGTCTATAAACAAGGTCCAAACTCCTGATGTCAATTCCGACACCATTATTGCTTCTTTGGTAGCCAAAGGTAAAAGTCCCGCACTGAAATCGGCCACAAAGTCGGCCAAAACTTGCGACTTAATTACAATCATGGGTTTATATTATATGTCAAATCCGCTCATTTTGACGGTCAAGTTAGCCAGCCTACCTAAGAGTTCAGGTTTATGAAGAACATTATGAAGGGTAAAAGTGGTCACCACAGCTATCGGGTGACATGCCTTAGCTTTCGGGCAGCGACTACGAGGGCTAAGGACAATTTTTCCAATTGCGGGTAGCAATTTTCTACTCCCGTCAAAATTTTACGTACATAACAAATAGGAGATTGCGTACCTTCGTCCTCGCGAACTAAAACAATACTTACTAAGTTGATCAGTAGTTGTTTGCCTTCCTCTAGTTTTGATAGTAACAGAGGACTTGACAAATACCTTTCATATCCTTCAAATCATGTTGGCATTCTAGTGTCCACTCAAAGTTATTCTTCTTTTTGAGAAATGCGAGAAAACGATGGTATTGTTCTGAAGATCGGGAAATGAATTTTCTAAAAGCAGCCAGTCTCCCCGTTAGCCTGATCTCGTCCAAGTCACACCTCTATTTAAGGTTATGAAACAATCGATGCAATAGTAATACCCAACAAGGAGTCGGGGTTGAATTCCACAGGGAGCTATGTGTGGGATTTAGGAGTATAGATTGCAATGTATGAGTATGAACTATCTCAATTTACACTTCTACAAATTAGTGCTTATTCTATGTCTATTCTAATCTAAGATTGCAAGATTAAGAAATGAAACTAAGAAATTATTTTTGTTGATGTCTTTCACATGATATAAAAGGCCTAGGACTATGACCTTAACCTAGGTGTTTGCCTAAAGGGTTGTAAACTTTAAATCTTATTTTATTGGTCGGGGTGTATTATAGCTATCAACACTCGAGTACCCACTCAATACCTCTCAATCAGAGAGTGATTTTGCCCATTTTTGTCTTTCTCAAGTACAAATGGGTATTGAACAAAACGGTTGATACAAAGCTCAAGTCGGGTTTTACTATCTCTAGGTTCAACCCTTTTATTGCGACTATCAATCTCTTGATTTACCCAATTTCTTGTTAGGCATGTTTTTCTAGACTATGTCTCTCTTTCTCAAGTAGAGACCAAGTCAAGTAGGCATGAACTAATATTTGCAACCATTAATTCTAAAATTACAAGCAAGAACAAGGCTAAATAATAAACACCCAACCATAAACAAGCAATAAAGCAAACACCCATTAAGATTACACCCTAGGGTTGGGTCACAACCCCAGTAAAAATCTAGTTACTCATGCTTAAGATAGAAGAAATAGAAGAAGAATTGATAATTAAAATGATGAAATCAATATTCAAAAAGCTCAAAATAACAAAACTACTAAAGAGGGTAAAGAAAACCGTGTACTGTAGCTACTGATGTCAAAACTTGACCTAAAAAGGTGAAACTCTTCTATTTATATAGGGCTAGAATTTTCGGGAAAAAAATGCCCTTTTGGAGGTTCTGTGGCCGCACAATTCCATGTGCATTCCGCATTTTGCTTTAGCCTGACAAGATTAGAAACTTGCGGACGCATAATTCTGAATGACCGCACTTCTCTCTTTCTGCGGTCCGCATATTTCTGAGTGCGGCTGCACATTGCTCTTCTTTGGACCGCACAAATGTGACTACGGGCGCGTAGTTTTTATTCTACGGTCGCACAATAATTGTGCGGTCCGCACTTCTGTTGAACTTGAGAGGCAGGTCCTCTGAACTTTTGCTCTTACCCAGCTTCTGCGGCCACACATGTCGTGTGCAGACCGCACTTTGCACAAGTCTCTGCTATGAGTTTCTTCACAATCTGCGGCCACAGATGATAATCTACAGTCCGCACTTTGAGCTTCTGTGCCTATTTTTGTCCTTGAGTTCAGATCACTCCTTCTTGAGTTGGATTTCATCTTGGGGGCTCATTTTCCAATATTCCTACAATTAAGCATATTTCATTAGTTTTTAGAAACACAATTAAACGCTTTTGGACTAAAACGAAAGCTAAAAGGCGCTAATAAGTAGTCAAAATCCCCACTTATCAACTCCCTCAAACTTAAACTTTAGCTTGTCCTCAAGCAAATAAGGTAATTCCCACCTCCACAAGTTAAGAGCTATTCCAGATAATCAAAGATGCATCAATCATATATCAATGGGACAAACAATTATCCACAACACTTATGAATTATCAACAAGGCAACGGGTTGAACATTTAAGCACAAATAGTTCTAATGTGACACTTGAGCATCAAGAGTTGACTTTATTCATCAAGGACACTCGCTCTTTCATGTCGGTCATTGTGGATCCCAAACTCCTCCTCCTCTACTCTCCGTTAGCATATCTCACTTAAGAATGTCGCACTCAATTCAAAGATTTATGGAAGGTTCGCTCATCTCTCTCAAAAGAATGTCGCAAGTACGACTCTAATTACCGTAGGCTTTCCCCTCACGTAGATCAACACTAATGTAAGCTCACTCGGCTTGAAATCACGTAGGGCTTTTTCGGAATGCAATGAAGGCTTTTGGACTAAGGTTGGATATGTTATGATAGAATGGGTTCATCTTTCCTTAAGCACTCCATTTTCTTTTATCGGCTCATGTTTTGCCAACTCTTTGAGGCATTTTCTTTTCATTAGGGGAACTAGAGAGACTAAGCATCACTCATTTTTGGTCATGATATTTATTTTCTCCTTCTTTTCTTTCTCCATGCTTTGCTTTATCACTTTTCGTTGAATCCCTTCAACTCTTCAACTTATTCACTTTCTTTTTGCATTTATCTTTTTGTTCTTTCTTTCTTCTTTTTTTCTTGCCTTTCCTTCTCTTCATTTCTTTTCTCTTTTTGTGCCTTGATACCTTTTTCAAATTCCTCGTCTCTCCCCCAAACTTATGATTTTAACCAATTATTTCACAAGAGTGTTAAGGCAACTTTTCTCTATCTTGATTTTCTATCTTGTATGACCCTTTTTTGGTGATAGCTGAAACCCCGTAAGGTCCTTCCCACGTTGGACCCAGCTTCCCCGCATTGAGCTCCCTGGTGTTTTGAGTTATTTTCCTTAAAACCAAATCTCCTACTTTGAAATAATGAAGATTGGCTATTCGATTGTAGCATCTTTCTATTCTTTGCTTTTGGGTTGCCATCCGGATATGCGCCAAGTCCCTGCATTCATCGAGCATTTCCAAATTGACCAACATCGCTTCATTGTTTATTTCTTTGTTTGCCTAGAAATATCTCAGGGTAGGCTCCTCTACTTCCATCGGGATCAGGGCTTCTGCTCTGTACACAAGAAAGAAGGGAGTCTCCCCCGTGCTTGATTTGGCCAATGTTCGGTACACCCATAGTACTCTTGGAAGTTCTTCTGGCCATTTACTTTTAGCTGATTCCAATCTCTTTTTCAGGTTTTGTATAATCACCTTGTTTGTTGATTCTGCTTGACCGTTTGCACTCGGATGATACGGTGATGATATGATCCTTTAGATTTTCAAGTCTTCAAGAAACTTTGTGACCTTTGCGCCTATAAATTGTGTCTCGTTGTCGCAGGCTATCTCTTTTGGTATCCCAAATTTGCAAATTATATTCTCCCACAAGAAGTCTACCACTTCACGTTCGCCGATCTTCTGGTAAGGACCTACTTCAACCCACTTAGAAAAATAATCAGCTAAAATCAAAATAATCTTATCGAGAGTCGGTGGTAGTGGTCCGACGATATCCACCCTCCCCCCCCCCCCCCCATTTTATGAATGGCCATGACGATAAAACCAAGTGCAATGGCTCTGCCGATTGATGTACCAACGGTGCGTAGCGTTGAAATTTCTCACATTTTTGAACATAAGCTTTGGCGTCTTGTTCCATCCAGGGCCAGTAGTATCCTGCCTTAATTAATTATAACACTAAGGAATCCGCGCCTGAGTGATTTCCGCAAATCCCTCGTGGACTTCTCGCATAATGTAATTAGCTTCGGAGGCTCCCAAACATCGGGCCAACGAGTCTTGGAAAGATCTTCTGTACAATTGTCCTCCCTTGAAGCTGTATTGAGCTGCTTTAGTGTGCAACTCCCGAGATGCCTTAGGATCTTCAGGCAACTTTCCGTGCTTGAGATAGTCAATAATCTCGTTTCTCCAATCTTAGACCAGATTGGTTGTGTTTACCTCATAATAGTTGTCCGCATACAACATCGAATGCATTAGCTGTACTACCGTACCGACATCCAATCCCTTCATCTCTGTGGATGATCCAAGGTTGGCTAGTGCATCAGCTTTTGCATTCTTTTCCCTCGGGATGTGCATAATTGACCATTACTTGAACGGAGCGAGCAGAGCCTGGACTTTCATTATGTATTGTTGCATGTGTTCCTAATTGGCTTCGAAAATCTCGTAGACCTGATTTACTACCACTTGGGAGTCATATTTGATTTCTATGACCTCAGAGTCCAGTTTCCGGGCCAATTCGAGCCCCGCCATCAAAGCTTCATACTCCGTTTCATTGTTAGTCAGAGGAACAGTTCTTATGGCCTCCCCTAGGTTTCTCTCAAGGGCGTGGTCAACACTAAGTCGAGGCCGAACGTTTTCATATTGGAAGCTCCGTCTGTAAACAAGGTCCAAACTCCTGATGTCAATCCCGACACCATTATTGCTTCTTTGGTAGCCAAAGGTAAAAGTCCCGGACTGAAATCGGCCACAAAGTCGGCCAAAACTTGCAACTTAATTACAATCATGGGTTTATATTATATGTCAAATCCGCTCATTTTGATAGTCAAGTTGGTCAGCCTACCTGAGAGTTCAGGTTTATGAAGAATATTATGCTGGGTAAAAGTGGTCAACACAGCTATCGGGTGACATGCCTTACCTTTCGGGCAGCGACTACGAGGGCTAAGGACAATTTTTCCAATTACGGGTAGCAATTTTCTACTCCCGTCAAAATTTTACGTACATAACAAATAGGAGATTGCGTACCTTGGTCCTCGCGAACTAAAACAATACTTACCGCTACCTCTGAGACCGCTAAGTTGATCAGCAGTTGTTCGCCTTCCTCTAGTTTTGATAGTAACAGAGGACTTGACAAATACCTTTCATATCCTTCAAATCATGTTGGCATTCCAGTGTCCACTCAAAGTTATTCTTCTTTTTGAGAAATGCGAGGAAACGATGGTATTGTTCCGAAGATCGGGAAACGAATCTGCTAAAATCGGCCAGTCTCCCCGTTAGCCTGATCTCGTCCAAGTCACACCTCTATTTAAGGTTATGAAACAGTCGATGCAATAGTAATACCCAACAAGGAGTCGGGGTTGAATTCCACAGGGAGCTATGTGTGGGATTTAGGAGTATAGATTGCAATGTATGAGTATGAACTATCTCAATTTACACTTCTACACATTAGAGCTTGTTCTATGTCTATTCAAATCTAAGATTGCAAGATTAAGAAATGAAACTAAGAAATTATTTTTGTTGTTGTCTTTCAAATGATATAAAAGGCCTAGGGCTATGACCTTAACCTAGGTGTTTGCCTAAAGGGTTGTAAACTTTAAATCTTGTTTTATTGGTCGGGGTGTATTATAGCTATCAACAGTCGAGTACCCACTCAATACCTCTCAGTCAGAGAGTGATTTTGCCCATTTTTGTCTTTCTCAAGTCCAAATGGGTATTGAACAAAATGGTTGATACAAAGATCAAGTCGTGTTTTACTATATCTAGGTTCAACCCTTTAATTGGGACTATCAATCTCTTGATTTACCCAATTTCTTGTTAGACAAGTTTTTCTAGACTATGTCTCTCTTTCTCAAGTAGAGACCAAGTCAAGTAGGCATGAACTAATGTTTGCAACCATTAATTCTAAAATTACAAGCAAGAACAAGGCTAAATAATAAACACCCAACCATAAACAAGCAATAAAGCAAACACTCATTAAGATTACACCCTAGGGTTGGGTCACAACCCCAGTAAAAATCTAGTTACTCATGCTTAAGATAGAAGAAATAGAAGAAGAATTGATAATTAAAATGATGAAATCAATATTCAAAAAGCTCAAAATAACAAAACTACTAAAGAGGGTAAAGTAAACCGTCTACTGTAGCTACTGATATCAAAACTTGACCTAAAAAAGTGAAACTCTTCTATTTATATAGGGCTAGAATTTTCGGGAAAAAATGCCCTTTTTGAGGTTCTGTGGCCGCACAACTCCATGTGCAGTCCGCCCTTTGCTTCAGCCTGACAAGATTGGAAACTTGCGGATGCATAATTTTGAAAGCCCGCACTTCTCTCTTTCTGCGGTCCGCATATTTCTGAGTGCGGCTGCACATTGCTCTTCTTTGGACTGCACAAATGTGACTACGGACGCGTAGTTGTTATTCTACGGTCGCACAATAATTGTGCGGTCCGCACTTCTGTTGAACTTGAGAGGCAGGTCCTCTAAACTTTTGCTCTTACCCAGCTTCTGCAGCCACATATGTCGTGTGCGGACCGCACTTTGCACAAGTGTCTGCTATGAGTTTCTTCACAATCTGCGGCCACAGATGATAATCTGCAGTCCGCACTTTGAGCTTCTGTGCCTATTTTTGTCCTTGAGTTCAGATCACTCCTTCTTGAGTTGGATTTCATCTTGGGGGCTCATTTTCCAATATTCCTACAATTAAGCATATTTCATTAGTTTTTGGAAACACAATTAAATGCTTTTGGACTAAAACGAAAGCTAAAAGGCGCTAATAAGTAGTCAAAATCCCCACTTATCAACTCCCCTAAACTTAAGCTTTAGCTTGTCCTCAAGCAAATAAGGTAATTCCCACCTCCACAAGTTAAGAGCTATTCCAGCTAATCAAAGATGCATCAATCATACATCAATGGGGCCAACAATTATCCACAACACTTATGAATTATCAACAAGGCAACGGGTTGAACTTTAAGCACAAATAGTTCTAATGTGACACTTGAGCATCAAGAGTTGACTTTATTCATCAAGGACGCTCTCTCTTTCATGTCGGTCATTGTGGATCCCAAACTCCTCCTCCTCTACTCCGTTAGCATATCTCACTTAAGAATGTCGCACTCAATTCAAAGATTTGTGAAAGGTTCGCTCATCTCTCTCAAAAGAATGTCGCAAGTACGACTCTAATTACCATAGGCTTTCCCCTCATGTAGATCAACACTAATGTAAGCTCACTCGGCTTGAAATCACGTAGGGCTTTTTCGGAATGCAATGAAGGCTTTTGGACTAAGGTTGGATTTGTTATGATAGAACGGGTTCATCTTTCCTTAAACACTCCATTTTCTCTTATTGGCTCATGTTTTGCCAACTCTTTGAGGAATTTTCTTTAGGGGAACTAGAGAGACTAGGCATCACTCTTTCTTGGTCATGATATTTATTTTCTCCTTCTTTGCTTTCTCTATGCTTTGCATTATCACTCTTCTTTGAATCCCTTCAACTCTTCAACTTATTCACTTTCTTTTTGCATTTTTCTTTTTGTTCTTTCTTTCTTCTTTTTTTTCTTGCCTTTCCTTCTCTTCATTTCTTTTCTCTTTTTGTGCCTTGATACCTTTTTCAAATTCCTCGTCTCTCCCCCAAACTTATGATTTTAGCCAATTGTTTCACAAGAGTGTTAAGGAAAGCTCGGGTGTAAAGAGAGGGTCACAATAAAACGGGTAGAGGCTTGTAACATGGTTATCAAATAAGAAAGGTTTTAGGCTCAAATGGGTTGACTATGGATAAAAACATTGGTGGGCCATGGAAAATTTCAAGCGGGTCAAGGAGAGCCTACAATCACTTCTCAAGCCAAGCAAAACTTAAAATTTTTCCTCGAAACACATTCGGGGCAAGTTCTAGACTATTCGCACGGGTACTTGGACTTGCAAAAAAAACATCTCACCTCTCACACAGCTAGATTGTTAAAGAGGATAGAGTCGAGGACCCACAATGACCATATTCAAGATTGAAAATCACTATGATTCCACTAAACCACTCGATGATTGCATAAGTCAACACAAGAGTTAGAAGGTCACTAACTAGAGCTATTTCTTTCGAAAAAACTTGTTTTTAATCATAAGCACGTAGTCAAGTGTGCTGATACCAAGTGAAGTATGTTTGACTCTTCGAGCTTGACTCAATTAGGTATTTTTATTCATTATTACTACTATTCTTACCTAAACACCAAAAACGGACTCAACCCCTTAAGAAGGTTGTCACGCCATATATCCATCGTTGGGAAGAGTCACTCAGTTCACACAAAAACTACCTTTGGAAAGAACCGTGGAATTAAGAAAACCAAAGGCTTATTGACCACTCAAACATACAAAAGAAGCTTCTAGATTAAACAAGAAGCTACCAAATTAAACATTGACTAATAAGAAAACAGAATAAAGAAGCTACAAAACAAATTACTGAAAGCATAATGAATATACATAATGAGAGAGAAAAAGAGAGAATATATACATCAATGGAGAGAGAGGGAAGAGAATATATACATGATAAAGAGAAAGAAAGAAAAAGATATTATCAGTTATTACAAACCAAATGTCTAGAAGTCATCTAAATAGCAAATAAACTCCAACCCCCCCCCCCCCCCAAAATAAAAATAAGCATTGTCCCCAATGTTTAACAAAATAAGAATAAAGAAGGGTAAGAGTGAAGAGGACTCCATATGTGTCCTTGGACATCTCCGTGTCCATAGAAGCGTCACCGCCCTCAATCTCCTCTAACTGGATCTCATCATACTCGGCTCTGGGAGTAACTGGATGGGTGAACATTCGGTGCACCACCTCAGCAGTGTCGGCAGCCAGGTCTGGCTCCTCAGACTGGCCAGCTGGTGCCACTGGAGTTGATGGTGCTGCTGGATCTACTAGTGATGCTGGGTCTGTCTCCATCAGCATATCAAATGGAAGATCACCAGCTGCTGCTGTCCGGGTCACCACTCTCCTCAGACTGTCCACTGATTTCTTGGATGCCTGGGATTTCTTCATCTTCTTTACCTGCTTCCCAAGCTCCTCAATCACCGCTCCATGTGCTACCAATGTGTTCATGAAGGTGGTTTAGTTCTCCAAAATATTCTTGAATGTATCCTCCACTGTCGGAGGAATCTAGGGTGCCGGAGTGGATGACTGTGCTGTAACAA
Organism: Nicotiana attenuata; assembly: GCF_001879085.1. Classification (NCBI taxonomy): domain Eukaryota; kingdom Viridiplantae; phylum Streptophyta; class Magnoliopsida; order Solanales; family Solanaceae; genus Nicotiana; species Nicotiana attenuata. The sequence continues at coordinate 55,759,683 of NC_031990.1, read as the reverse complement.
TATTGGATATGTTAGACAGCTTTGTAGTGGCTGTTTGTATCCAACTGTTGAGGCTCGCCAATGTCTAGGACACTCCCAGCGCAGATAGTGGATGAGTGGGCACAGGTACCGGCTTCAATTCCGAGGTGGAAGGCACTGATGCAGAAGGTGAAGGCATGTCAACTGCACTAGCAGAAGGCACTATTGAAGTGGAAGGAATATCTGCTGACTCTGTCGCTACCACCGAAGGCTCATTAGACTGGCCTATGGTAGTAGATGCTGACCCTTTTTCTTCGGGTTTCAACCACCCATCAAAGAATACCAAGAGAAAGGCTTCTTTGCCCGAACCTTTGTGTCAAAATCCCTCGGCTCCATCCCCGCATCTGTAAGGTACTCAGTGATTGTGTTGGGATACGAGTAGGAGGTGTCACCTTGCCTGCGACCATAGACATGTTGGCAGACATCACGGCACCCACATTGATTGGGTACCCGACCATGATATAGGCGACTAGCACTGCCTGCTGAATAGGAAGATTTGTTTTATTCTAGCACGGGTCTAGTCTGCTGCATACAAAAGTTTTCCATCCCTTTGCCTCGAAGTTCAGGGTGTTCCTATGAATAGGAACCCCTGCTGTGATCCATGGTGGTGGTGGTCTTGGGGCTGCAAGAATCTCAGCTAGCCATGGGCGAGCTACATCTCCCATAGCCAGCTTTTCCAAGTACTGCACCAACTCAACATCCTCAAACCCCAAGTAGGTGTTCAAGGTGGTCTGGTCAAATCTCACCTTTAGGTTCCTCACTTTTGTCACTTTGTCCCCCTTCTTTATGTGCGCCACATTGACGTAAAATTCCCGGACCAGGTACTTCTTGGAATCTATCACACATTGAGTGAACCACGTCCACCCCTTCCACTCTCGAAACATTCTCAACACCGCTGGGTTATAGTAATCAAGGTCTTTCAACAAGAACTGATGCTCAAGAGTGAGCGATCTCACCGGCCACCACTCGGAAGCTTGTAAGGGCAGCCAGACTAACAAACCTATCTTCCCAAATCTCTTTCTTCTTCGACCTCTTGAGGCCGGCAACTCTGATATCACCCCCTCGGCCATCCTTCGAGATATCATTCACATCTACTGTAGTAGCTGGTGTGTCGGGGCATGTGTAGATAAGGGCTCTGAAGCCCTGACTGTAGTATCAGTCAGATTGCTGAAGAAGTATGCGTAGCTCAAAGTGTTTTTTGGTTGCGCAAACCTATTTGGGATAAAGTCATTCTCTTCGGACGGTGGTAGTCTATGTGGTCATTCCATGGTCGTCGTGGAAGTTCTTGACGGTATTCTCCCCTCTGAAGGTGTTCCAACAACCATACTTGCAGCAACAGATTGCAACCCTCGAAATGCCAATACCCCTTTTTGCAACGGTCTAAAGCCTGGTACATATCAGCCAGAATCATAGGGACAATAGTGTAAGTTTGCCCCTCAATCCCCTCCATTAAAGTCTTAGTAACCATAGTTAGGCAAGTGCGGATCCTTTCTCCTTGTATTGGAAATACCGGTATCCCTAGAAAACAGACAATGAATACTAAAACTCGGCGGTGAGTCCAACACAAAGAAGTAATGGCAAACTCATCATGGTAAAGGCGCTATGACTTTTTGTGCCCATAACGCTCATAAAGGAAATCAAATGGTATGTAAGACGTTTTCAGACAGACTAAATCATCATTTTTCCTGAAACCAATCATTTTCAAGAAACCTCGAGATGTACGGTTTTTCGGTACCAACAAACCAGGGCTATCTAATGGGAGCCCAGCGAAACCTCCTATTTCTTCTAAAAGAGGAGTCATTTCTATGTCACCAAAATGGAAAACGGCTCTCTTCTCATCCCAGAACATGGTGGTGGCCTCAATTAATGCATTGTTTAGCTGAATGTCTAACATGTAGGGTAAATTCCCGATGACTCTCTTCACAGGGTTTTTGTCACTTGGAGGGATTTTCTCACCAATCTAGCAGCAAAGGTGGGATATTTCGAACCATGCCGAACTTGGGGACTTCGTGCTCATTTCTACAAAACAAATGAAGTTAGCCCTTTCCCCCTCTGGATTTGGCTATTTACACGTTTATGATCAACATATTGGCACGTTTTCTGCAAATAATGCACCGATCATGATTGTGTCCATTGGGATTATGGAATCCTAGCGAACTTTAGACAAGGCTTGACTTAGCAAGTTATTACGCGAACTGCGTTCTAACCCATACTAGGTTTGGACATGATGCATGCACAGTTAATATTCGAGTGAGGGTTCTAGAAGAGTCTAGACCGGTACACTCAAGTGGACAACTTGAGAGGGAAAGGCACGGAACCGTCAACTGCACCGCTGATCGACTAGTTTTACCATAAATAAGCCTTTCCAAATTTATGGGTGATTTAGGAAGAGCGCGGACACTCATCAAGTGCCGCTATGGTATTAATTACGCACTAATGGAATATGATGTGGAGCATGCTTTATGCAAAGATAAAACAACACGTTGTCAAGTATTTTTTGCATAATGAAAACAGTTAATGCAGTATTGTATAAAACGTAAAGACATAAAAAGAAAGAAAAACAAGGAAGAAGTTAGTTCGCGCAATGTGGAAATTGTAATAAAGTAGACAAGGGAGTGAGGGTGGGGAGAGACATGATGTAGCAATTCTAAAAATGTTTAAAGGAAAACGCATGTTATGACCAAATTGAATGAAGATATTTTCATGCGAATTCAAATAAAGGGAAAACGGGAAAAGGGTGTTCAAGTAAATAAAAGGGGAAACGGGAGCGGCATATTCATGTAACAGCAAAAATAATAAAGACACGCTTATCAGAGAAGACTAATTCATATAGACCAAGTTCGTTTATGGTAAGAGCCTAAAAATATCCCCAGCAGAGTCGCCATGTTATCGTGCCCCTTTTTCTCGCGAAATCGGGCTTCCACGCGTGAGAACTCATTCAAGGATGTATTAAAAGAGGAGAGTCGCCACCTAACGATTTTTAAGGTGCGTTAGGGCACCTATTTGCAAATGACTTTGTTTTAACTAGTTTGCGCCACCAAAGATCGGGTAAGGGCTCGAAATTACCTCGAAGAGAAGGTGTTAGGAACTCCTGAGGTCCACAACTGTGGTTCCCGGCCGAACTCGAATTATATGAATTAGTCTATGTGATCAATTAAACGAAGAGAAAGCACAAAAATTTAACAAGTTTATTATAAACAGATTTACAACAAAGGTACAACTATTTTGATTCTAAGAAAGAAAATAGAGAGGGTCCTAAGTTTTTATAGCCTAAAGGATCACCCCGTGCAACATAAATAATACTTCGTAACTCCCTCCAGATGGGGTGTTACTTGTATTATTCTGCGGGCACAGACTATCATCTCCTGCTACCCGATTACTATCTATAAGTTGTTACCTAAAGCGTACTAGTTCAATTATAACTCGTACCCTATGCATGCACTACCCGTCCCATGCCTACGGTCCAAGAAGCTTTAGACCTCTATTTGGGTAGTCCTAGACTTTACTTAGGCTACTCAAAAATGATAAAACTAGGCGACATACAAAAAACAAGTTGGACTTCATGTAAAGGCAATTAAGGGCTCGAGTAAGCCTCCACACATAAACAAACAAGTGCAAGCAACCAGTTTTAGCAATACATAGTTTCAGAATTTGAGACTTAAAGTCATACTCGCATGGATTCTAGGTGATACTGAATTCAGTATCGTATACGTGGTGCTGCTGTCCCAAGTTAACTGATTTGCAGATTATAGGGGGAGGTTATGAAACCTATAGACAAGATCTCTAGGTGATTTACCGGTAGGGACAATAAAACTTATTGAAAATGCTTATGCATCCTAATAACAGCATTTGGAGAGCGAATAGTGATGTCCTATAAGCATGATTTCTAGAGACTGGCGATTGGGATTGATTCTTATATATTTAGCTCCTATAGGCATGCTTTCTAAAAAGTGGACAATTTAAGCTGATTTTATGCGTACTTAGCTCCTATAGGCATGCTTTCTAGATGGACAGTATGATGCAACAGCGAATTTGAGTAATTAAAATCCTATATACATGATATCTATTGAGCGTGGTGCAAATTGAAAGGGCTGTTATTAGCATTCATTCATTGTAGGCATAATATCTAGTAATCGGACAGAAGTAGACATAAGAGCAGGTAAAACATTTAGTCAAAGATCATGCTTTTGAATAATGTGCAGGTATTAGGAAAGCTAAGTGAAGTGTGTGATTTCCTATAGGTATGGTTTCTAAGTTGACAAAGCATACATTATACATCCTATAGGCATGCTTTCTAGTGAATAACTGAGTAATCATGCAAAGTGCTCACTTCATATGGATATGCTGTCTATATCCACGCAATAGTAGACATCGCGCCTGAATAGTAAACGAGTAGGGTGTGTGTGCTTCTCCTAATATCATGATTTCTATAGGGCTCATATAATCTAACAACAATATAGCAAACACATTGTCAAGTCCTATAGGCATGTTATCTACCCATGGCATGTAGGTTTAGAATTCTACCCATTCTCTTTTCACTAACACCTCAATTGTTTATACCAAGTATTATTACAGGCCCAGATTGACAAGTAAAATAGTAATATTACATGGCAATAGGCAGGCCTATATCAGGCCCAAATACACAACTAAATACCCAGCCTAGATGGGCATTCAACATCATATCCAACAGGCTTCAATATAGCCCAAAAGTCATAGCCAGTTAAACCCAGAAAACGATCTTCATTTACACACAAAATAGCCAAAACCCAGTAGCCAGAGCTGATCAACTGTCCTAGAAATACAATTATTTACACAAGCCTATTGGCTTGTCCAGTAAGTGGAAAAAGGGTGCACAGTTGAGCAATTAAGAAAAGTGGCAAAGAACCTTGGGCCCTAGTGCGTCAGAGTTCCCAAGGGCTTCAAGAACCCAGGGCAGTGCTCACACTAGGGAGGTTAATAGAGGAGATTCAGGATAGTGCAGGTTTCAGTATTAGGGGGAATGATCAAAGACCCAAATCCTAGTGTGTCAGAGTTCACAAGGGCCTCAAATGGACCCCGAGCAGTTCTCAGACTAGGGAGGTCAGTAGCAAGAGCCTTGGCTTTCAGCCGGCTAAGAATGAGAACTCAAAAGAGCCCAGGTAATAAGTGAAAGAGAATAAACTAAGGTTGAGGGATAGCACTGAAGGATACAAACATAATCAAGTTGAGCACATAGAGCATATAACAAAACAGGCTTAGGTTTCAAAAACAGACTTAACAAAGTTTCAGAAGAATAAGTTCAACACCTAATGCATAGGTAGTCACACATTAACAGAACAGAGTTTGCAGGATTGGTGTACACAGGCTCATAGTAAGAAAAGTTTCAAATTATGCAAGTATAGATCCTAGTGAGAATCATATTAATAGACAACAGAATTTAGACAGGATGAGAACAGGTCACTGCAAGAATTATGTAAGTAAAGAATGATTGATAACAAAATTAAACACCAAGGAGAGGCTAAAGTGTGTCAGTAAGTTGCAACACGTAGGCTAGTTAAGCCTGAAAAGAATTTGATTAACTCAAATTAGGTTTAGGCATGTTACAGATTACCAACATAATGAAGTCAAAGGTTAAAGATATCTAAAATTGAAGTAAAGCAATCAGAATTGCACACAAGAACAACGCAGAAAACACATTAAGCTACGATCTCCAAAAGTGAAAACATATCCAAATGACAGGTAAATAGGAATGAAGTGACAAAAGTCCGGCAACTCACCAGTTAAGCGAAAAATAGAAAGAACAAAGTCCACAGTATTCTGAATATCAACGCAGAGCAAGAACCCAGAATTTTCGGCCTTGGCTTTCAGCCGGCCAAGAACCAGAATATAGAACAAAAGTATTTAGAGAACAAAGAGCAATAACTTTAGTTTTTAGTAAACATTCACGATACAGGTCCGCCTAAAAGGGAATGGGGGAAGGGTTTATATAGTAGTAGAAATTAAACAAGTAAACAAGGAAACACTGTAAAATCAAACGTAAATTAGGAAGCAATATCATGCAAAAATCAATAAAATCGGATTTAGGAAAAAATAGGTAAACCCTAGTTTCAGCGGAAACAAATTTCAACGGAATATACATAAAAATAGTAGCATAGGACGAATATAGACACAAATAACACTAAAATCAGAGAATCGAACTAATTAAGAAAATTTGAAAACCCTAATTTTTGGGTAAGACAAATATTGACAGAAATAAAACAAAAACAAGCCATAGTAGAATATAAGGTGAATAATAATACCTAAAATAAGAGAATTGAACCTATTTTGGCTCGACTAAAAGAGATCTGAAAACCCTAATTTAGGGTAAGTAAGAATCAACAAAAGATATAGAAATATTCGTACTTACAATAGAGCACATGGCGAAAATAGACAGAATAATCAGAAAAGTCAAGGATCTGAACCGATTTTGGTTCGATTCTTATGAGATCTGCTTGTCATGTTTAGGCAAGTAGTATAGAAAAGGACCCAGTACTAGGGAGAGGTCATATATGGCAAGAAACGGCCATGAAGTCCCATGTCAGGTGGGATTAGGAGAGGGATTTGGGGGGAAGGCGGCAAGGATTTGGGTTTGAGAAATGAGAGGATTCAAGGGCGGCGGACGGTAAGAAATGATTAAGGTTAGGGGGTTTGGGTAGTAACTAAAAGGGAGGGTGTAATGTGGGCCGTTGATCTGAGATTAACGGCCATGATTTAAAAGGGGTCTTGGGTCGGGTGGTTAAACGGGTTACGACCGAGTTGTGGGGTTGGGTTAATTGGTCTTGGGCCAGGGGTAATTAGGCTAAGGTTTGAGTAGTTTAGGTCCGAAAATAGGTAAAATTTGGGATGTTATTTAAAATAATTTATAAATAATTAATAAATAACAAAAATATTAGATATGCACTAAAATGATAACTTAACATTATAAAATTATAAAAAGATATTTTTGCATAAATATCGTAATTTTACATGGATATGGGCTATTATTGCAAAAATATGCAATTAGCCTAAAAATACAAATGTAATTATAAAAAATACAGTAAAATATTTAAAAATATACATATTGGTATAAATGATGGGTTTGGATGATTAAATCACCATAAAATAATTTGAAGGATAATTATTGGATATTTATATAGTAAAAATGAAAAAAGAAATTAATTTAAAATAGCCTTTAAAAATTATGAAAAATGCTTGTATAGGTTCATAAACTAGATGATGGTGCAAATATACTATTTTGAAGGTATATATATATATATATATGAGGGAAAAATTGGGTAGCTGCCCCTCTTTACACGGGAATGAGAAAAGAATTATCGGGTAAAGAAATGATGACCGATTTTGACCGAATGGGGTGATTTTAAAAACTAGAGGCCGAACTCCGGTTTCTAAGTTGCCTACATATCCCTGGTTTTACATGAATCAGGCCATGTGTAGTTCTGGAACCAACGATGAACGAAACCGATGGAGTTGTTATAGGAATGGTCATGTGTTTCGGAAAGGGTTCTTTTGGGAAGGATAGTATCGGATGGATTTATGCGGAGTTATGAATGTGAATCTGAAACGTGACGGATGTGCTATAGAGCAAGTATCTGAATATCCATAGAGTAGGATGCGGGAATTGATGATGGTCGGTTACGTTTAAGACATTTGCAGAATGTGAACGTTATGAATGGAAACCGGAGCGAAGATTACTCCCGTTTAAAGAACGGTTACGTCCTGGATTACCTGAAAAACTCAAAACACGATGTATGCAAATATATATGGTTTATTGCGAGAATTTAAACATAATGCAAATTTCCTTTGGACCATGAAAATTGTCTTTGAACGGTGAGGATGATGTCTTAGACTATGACGTCCTGGGCCATGAATCGCATGATAAAGGATTCGCAAGCCCCAAAATGATGTTCTCGGGCCATGAGAATGGTGCCACCGAACCATGACGCCTTTGAATAATGATGTGCAATATTGAGGGATCCTCAGGCCATGACATGGTGTCTTCAGGCTATGAGGATGATGCCTTCGGACTATGACACCTTTGGACAAAATGGCGATGATTTAGCCCATGAAATCCAAATACATGATGATGGGTCATATATAAGAAACAAGACAAAGCTTAGTCTTTCATAAGATTGGGACAGAGCTTAGCCCCAGGAAGGCAAAATAGTGCTAGGTTTCACGTAGCATAGCATTCGGTATTGGGCAAGGAAAGGCAGAGCTTAGCCTTATGTAGTTAGGGAGGCAATGCTTAGCCTCATGCAAGAATAGGAGACAATGCTTAGTCTCGATGCAAGGAAAGGCAGTGCTTAGCCTTATGCAATTAGGGAGGCAATGCTTAGTCTCATACAAGAAAAGGGAGACAAGGCTTAGTCTCATGCAATGAAAGGTAGCGCTTAGCCTTATGCAATTAGGGAGGCAATGTTTAGCCTTATGCAAGAAGAGAAGACAGGGCTTAGTCTCATACAGTGGAAGACAGTGCTTAGCCTTATGCAATTAGGGAGGCAATACTTAGCCTTATGAAGGAAGAGGGAGATAGGGCTTAGTCTCATGCAATGGAAGGCAGTGCTTAGCCTTATGCAATTGAGGAGGCAGGGCTTAGCCTCATGCAAGGAGAGGAGGCAATGCTTAGTCTCGATGCAAGGAAGTCAATGCTTAGCCTTATGCAATTGAGGAGGCATGGCTTAGCCTGATCCAAGGAGAGGAGACAACGCTTAGTCTCGATGCAAGGATTTGACGAGGCAGGGCTTAGCCTCATACAGAATAGGAGACAATGTTTAGTCTCATGCAAGGGAATGATAAGAATGATAGCAGAGTATTTTCTTATCTGGAGACATGTTTGCATTTGGCAGCCTTGTCGTTATGAAGATAGTGATTTTGATGTGTGTATACTTGCGAATACTCCTGTTATGTTCATTGTGCCGGCATCCAAAGAAAAATCGTAAGTTTTGCGGGGAAGTTTTATTCATGCCTTCGCCTGCTTACTTTGCTTTGCTTTGCTCTGGAGATCCTGTTTGAGTTACCCTGGGTAACACCTGGCTGCCATAGAAATAAAGTTTTTCAAAAAATATGCATGTGCTTTGATAAATATAGTTATTTAAAAACATAGCAGTATGCAATATCAAGTAAATTAGATGAACCAATGACTGTGAGACTTTAGAGACATTGCGACTTCTTTGCACTAGAATTTTGAGGGTCCTCCTCAAAATTCTTCCCCAGTTTAATAAGCGATTCTTTGACCGTTCTGCATATGACGAAGTTGGCTGGACTTGCTCCGGAATTTTGAGGGTCCTCCTCAAAATTCTGCCCCAGTTTCTAACCATGGGGAAAATGAAGATTTTATTAAGATGTGACCGAACCCACAGGGCTGCTTACGTATCCCCTCTTAAACGAGAATCAGGTCAAGCGTAGTTCCGTTATATCAAATGAAGAAATGTAAATAATCTAAACATAGTATCTCTTGATTGAGTCTGAATTGATAGGTTTTGGCCAAATTTCTACGTCCATTTCTGCAAGTATGAGCGCTCCTCCTGTTAGTACTCGATGAACCATGTAAAGAGCTTGCTAGTTGGGTGAAAACTTCCCTTTGGACTCATCCTGATGTGGAAAGATTCGCTTCAGCACCAGCTGCCCCGGTGTGAACTGTCTGGATCTAACCTTTTTGTTGAAAGCTCTAGACATTCTATTCTGATAAAGCTGACCATGGCATACCGCATTCATTCTTTTCCCGTCGATAAGGGCCAATTTTTCATAGCGACTTTGTATCCATTCTGCATCATTGAGTTTAGCTTCTTGTATAATTCTCAAAGAAGGAATTTCAACATCGGCAAGAATGACAGCTTCAGTACCGTAGACCAACATGTAGGGAGTTGCTCTGGTTGATGTGTGAACTGTGGTACGATACCCTAATAAGGCAAATGGTAATTTCTCGTGCCATTGCTTGTGGTTGTCTACCATCTTTCTCAATATTTTCTTGATATTCTTATTTGCAGCCTCCACAGCTCCATTCATTTAAGGTTTGTATGCTGTGGAATTCTTATGCTTGATTTTGAAGGCCTCACGCATAGCTACCATTAAGTCACTATGAGGTTGGCGGATGATGGATTCTGGTACCCCGAATCGGCAAACAATACGATCCCTAACAAAATCTGTGATGACTTTCTTAGTTACAACCTTGTAAGATGCAGCCTCAACCCATTTTGTGAAGTAGTCTATGTCCACTAAAATGAACCTGTGCCTGTTTATAGCGGCGGGCTCGATCGGACCGATGACATCCATTTCCCAATCGGCAAAAGGCCAAGGTGCACTTGTTATATTGAGTTCATTTGTTGGTACCCGCATCATATCTGCATGTATTTGACACTGGTGACACTTTTGGACATACCTGATGCAGTCCGTTTCCATAGTCATCCAAAAATATCCTGCTCTCAATATCTTCTTGGATAAAACGAAACCGTTCATGTGTGGTCCGCAAGTTCCGGCGTGTATCTCTTCGAGCAATCTGGAAGCTTCTTTAGCATCGACGCACCGCAATAACCCTAGGTCTGGAGTCCTTCTGTACAGAATTCCTCCACTTTGGAAGAAACGGTTGGATAATCTCCGGAGTGTGCGTTTCTGAGTATGATTTGCATGTTCCGGGTATTCTTTTTTTGCTAAGTATTCCTTGATATCATGGAACCACGGATTCCCATCCGTTTCTTCTTCAACATGAGCGTAATAAGTTGGCTGATTGTGAATTCTCACTGGAATAGGGTCGATGAAATTCTTGTCCGAGTGCTGTATCATGGAGGACAAAGTGGCCAGTGCGTCTGCGAACTCATTCTGTATTCTCAAAACATGTTTGAACTCTATCTTTGTGAACCTCTTCATCAACTCTTGCACGCGATATAGATATGGTAATATTTTGGTATTTTTTGTAACCCACTCTCCTAGAACCTGATGTACCAGAAGGTCTGAGTCACCAATTACCAGCAACTCCTGGATATTCATGTCAATGGCCAAATTAAGCCCCAAGATGCAAGCCTCATATTCTTCCATATTTTTTGTGCACGAAAATCTGAGTTTCGTGGATTTCGGATAATGTTGACCTGTCTCTGACACCAGAACAGCTCCAATACCCACTCCTTTGAAATTCGCAGCCCCATCGAAGAACATTCTCCAACCGTCGTAGGTTTCGGTGATATCTTCTCCTACAATGATACTTCTTCATCGGGAAAATACGTTTTCAGTGATTCATATTCTCCTCCTATAGGATGCGAGATGATCCGCTAAATCCTGTCCCTTGACCGCCTTTTGAGTCACATAGGCAATATCAAATTCACTCAACAGTATCTGCCATTTTGCTAATTTTCCTTTAGGCATGGGTTTCTAGAAAATGTATTTTAGAGGATCCATCCTTGATATGAGATATGTAGTGTAGGCACAGAAGTAATTCCTGAATTTCTGAGCTATCCACGTCAGGATGCAGCAGGTGCGTTCCAGCAAAGAATACCGTACTTCATAGGGTGTGAACTTCTTACTCAATAATATATGGCATGTTCCTTTCTTCCCGTCTCATTATGTTGTCCCAAGACACAACCGAAAGCTCCATCTAGTACGGACAGATAGAGTAGTAGTAGAGGTCCATCAGGTTTCGGCGGGACCAAGACTGGTGGTGTGGACAGGTACTCCTTGATTTTGTCAAAAGCTTTTTGACATTCTTCGGTCCAACTTGTTGCAGCATCTTTCTTCAGCATTTTGAAAATTGGCTCACAGATCACGGTTAATTGTGCTATGAAGCAGCTGATGTAATTGAGACGCCCCAAGAAGCTCATCACATCTTTCTTGTTCTTTGACGGTGGCAAATCCTGGATAGCTTTGACCTTTGATGGATCTAGTTCAATCCCTCGGCGACTGACAATGAAGCCTAGCAACTTTTTGGTAGGGACTCCGAAGGCACACTTTGCAGGATTCAGTTTTAGATTTTACCTTCGAAGTCGATTAAAGAATTTCCTCAAGTCTGCTATATGATTCGCGCTTCTTCTGGATTTGATGATGACATCATCCACGTACACCTCTATTTCTTTGTCAATCATGTCATGGAAAACAGTCGTCATAGTTGTCATACAAGTGGCTCCAGCATTCTTCAGGCCAAATGGCATCATTTTATAACAATACATCTCCCACGGAGTTATATAGGCTATTTTCTCGGCATCTTCTTCATCCATCCAGATCTGATGATATCCCGTGAAACAATCCACAAAGGATTGGAGTTCCTGCTTGGCATAGTTGTCGATCAGTATGTGTATATTGGGTAACAGAAAATCATCTTTGGGACTTGCTTTGTTTAAATCCCGATATTCAACACATACTCTGACCTTCCCATCCTTCTTCGGAACTGGCACGATGTTGGCCAACCAGGTAGGATATTCGACCACTCTAAGAACCTTAGCTTTGATCTGCTTGGTGACTTCTTCTTTGATTTTCAGACTCATATCCGGTTTAAACTTTCTGAGCTTCTGCTTTACAGGTGGACACATAGGATTGGTATGTAGTTTATGAGCCACTATAGACGTGCTCAAACCAGTCATATCATCATAAGACCATGCAATAATATCTTCACACTCTTTCAGGAAATGGGTGTATTCTTCTTTCTCTGATGGTGACAGGTAAATGCTTATGCGAGTTTCTTTGACTCTTTCAGGATCTCCCAAATTGACTATCTCGGTTTCGTCCAAAGTGGACTTGGGCTTATTCTCAAAATTTTCCACCTCTCTGACAATTTCCTCATGTATTATATCTTCTTCTTCTATTTCCTCTGAATCACTATCCTTGTGTTGCGTTGTCTCATTACATGTCACAGTCGTCGGTTATCTTCTTCTTCTATTTCCTCTGAATCACTATCCTTGTGTTGCGTTGTCTCATTACATGTCACAGTCGTCGGTTCGTCATCATAAGTAATAATAATGTTTTAGAGAGAAAATGTAAAGGATAATAATAAATACTAAAATAGCTATGCATTAGATAAATCTTGAAAACATTAAAACAAGTACGACTCGATGACTCGAGCTATTATTTCAGAATAAAACAGAATACTGAAAATGCCTTAAATGCTGAAAATTGCTTTCAAAAAGATCATGCTAACTGCCAGGCTACCCAGGAACTCGACGGGCCCAGGACGGTGCAACAGTCCAGTTCTTGAGAATAACTCCTTTTCCCACGGTCTGAATTGTAAGGTCTTCCTCCTCCTCCTCCTCCTCCTCCTCCTCCTCAACTATTGCATTGCAATCCATGTCTTCATCGTCCAGAAAGAGATTCCTCAGGCCAGCTAAAGCCTCCACTTCTTCAGATCCCATATCACGTCAGTCTGTTGAAATGTCTGGTGCAGATCCGGTACTGGCTGTTCAAGTGCGTAATAAGGACCACGCCATGGTGGCGACCAATCTTGATACTCGTGCCAGGTGTATTCATACCCAAGCCCAAAAGTTGATCCCCTAGAGATTTTTGCCGAGACCCTTGCCGGGTTCATACCCTATTCATGACAATATGCTTTCAATCTTATTACTCCACCATTTGTCTTTCTCAACTGCATCGTTGCGCTCGATGCGATGGTATGTTTCTCCACCCGACTTCCTTCTATTCTCGACAACCGGAACAGTTTGATTGGTGTAATGGGATTACTTCTGTCCCCGTGGATGATTACTTCCTGGTGGTTCCATTTGAACTTCACAGCCTGATGTAGAGTGGAGGCCACGGTCCCAGCAGCATGTATCCAAGGTCGTCCCAACAACATATTGTATGTGGCAGATATGTCTAATACTTAAATTCAACATCAAACCAAGTCGGGCCCATCTGCAAACATAGGTTGATCTCCCCAACTATGGCCCTTTGGGACCCATCGAAAGCTTTCACGTTCATAGTCCCTACTCGTATTTCATGTAAACCTTTACCCAATATCTTCAAAGTAGTCAAAGGACAATTGTTGAGACTCGAACACCCATCTATCAGGACCCTGACGATGAATTTATCCTCAAACTGTATCGCGACATGTAGTGCTCTGTTGTGACTCAGTCCTTCGGGCGGCAGTTTGTCTTTATGAAAAGTGATCTTGTGGCTTTCCTATACTTTCCCTACCATATTAGCCATTTCTCCACTAGTGATATTATTGGGTACATAATCTTCGTTCAACACTTTCATCAATGCATTCCTATACGCCTCAGAATTTTGTAGTAGTGATAGAATGGATATCTGAGCAGGGGTTTTGTTCATATGATCAACCACAGAATACTCTCTTGCTTGCACCTTTCTCCAAAGATCGTCTGGGCTAATTTCAATGATTGGTTACTTGGGAGCGGCTTCTTCCTTGTTCCTCCCAAATGCTCGGGCGTGTAAACCCTGCCGGTCCTGGTCATACCTTGTGTTGCACCGGTTTCTTCCATTTTCCCCTTTCCTTTCTTTCTCGCCTCTGCAGCATAGTCCCAGGGTATAGCTTTAAGGTGATAAGAAGGATAGGTGCTACCGTCACGGTGAAGGGTGTGGTTACTTCCACCTCAAACGGGGTTGGTACGACTGAGGCGTTATTGCTTTAACCTCAAACGGAGTTGGCGCGGCTATTTTAACCTCAATCGATGACTGAATCTGCACTATTATAGGTGTGAGAGTGACTGGAGGTATTTTAGGTTCATCCCCTTCACGAATGAGTCCAATTGATCCTTCCGGATCCCATTCTTCATCAGTTTCAATCACATTTACGCCCTCGCACCTGTGATCCTAGAGAAGATTATTGCGGACATTAGGTGCGGCCTCTTTTGCTTGTATAACCTTGGGGTCAATCAGCGTCTGGATCTTATCCTTCAAAGTGCAACATTCATCAATAGTATGACCCTTCATGCCCCAGTGGTAGGCACATATTTTGTTTGGATTGACCCACTGAGTGGAGTTTTCCATAGAAACGGTGGGAATGGGAGTGACATAACCGGCAGCCTTCAGTCTCTCATACAACTGATCAATGGGTTTAGCAATAGGAGTGTATTGTCTGGGTGGTCTACGGTCAAAATTTGGTCTGGGTTTTTGGTAGTTTTGGCGGGCTGGTGGTGGTGAGTGGTAATATGCATGTTGGGTGTTATAAGTATGGTAAGTGGTGGCAGATTGTTGGTTTCTGGGAGGTCAAGGCTGATATGTGGGTGGTGGGGTTTGGTATATGAGGGGAGACTTCGGACCCTAGGCTACCATTATTGTACCAACTTCTTTCTTCTTAGAGATACCTTCCGACTGCAAGGCTTTGTTTGTAGCCTGTAGTGCCTCAAAATTTATCACCATTCCGCTTCCTCTATTCTTTCTCCAAATTTGATGATGTTAGAAAATTTATGATTTTCAATAACCATCAACCTCTCATAGTATTGCGGATCCTGAGCTCTGACGAAGAACTTATTCATCTATTCTTCTTCCAGTGCTGGGCTTACCTTTGCAGCTTCCGACCTCCATCGAGTAGCATACTCACAGAAAGTTTCTATGTACTTCTTTTTATGATTTTGAATGTAGAAGACATCTGGCACATTTTTTGTATTGAACCTGAACCGATCCATAAAATCTGACGCCATGCTTACCTAGTTAACCTATTTCTTTGGGTTTTGACCGATGTACCAGGACAGGGCATCTCCAGTTAGGCTCCTCATGACAGCTTCATGCGGATTCTTTCATCTTTACCAACCCCTACGAGCTTGTCGCAATATGTTCTCAAATGTACCTTCGGATCACCTGTTACGTCGAACATTTTGAACTTAGGAGGTTTGTAACCCTCTGGTAGTTCTACGTCCGGCTGAATACACAAATCCTCATAATTCAAACCTTCGATGCCTTTACCACCTTCAACACCTTGGACATGACCAGTAAGTTCCTTGAGTTCTTCCGCCATGTTCTTGATGAGCATGTCCTTCTCGGCAGATTCAGGTATGTATAGGGTTTGTTGTGGAGTGTGGGGTAAAGTTTCCACGTATATGGGGTTGCTTTGATGGACTCCATGAATTTGGCCGCAGTGGTGGTCGATTGTTGAGTTTTGTTAGGGGTAGGTTGTGGTGTGTTTTGAGGAGTGTGGTAGGTGGTGTTTTGTGGGTATTGAGTTGGTGGTGTTGATGTTGTGAAGGGGTAGGTACTGGTGGAGGATTAGGATTTTGAGGAGGTGTAGTATACAGGGGATGTGCGAGGGGATTTTGTTGGTTTTGTGTATTCTGAGGAGGTGCCGAATTTTGAGCATTTGTGTTCTGTTGGTTGATATCGGGGATGTTCGGGGTGAGGGAAAGATTTGCCAAGTTCTAGACCTGCTCAAGTTCCCCTTGTAGCTCCAGTATCTTCTGTTCCAACCGTAAAACCAAGTCATTCTGTGTCGGAGTACTCCGACCATCCGAAGTCTCGACATTCTCCGCATGCATAGTGTTGTCCTTCCTGATACCACTCGTGTCATCCATTCTGGCTTTTCCCTTGCTTGTAGGATTGCTTGGAGGAGGAGGAGGAGGTGGAAGACCTCTAGATCTGGTATGATATGCTGATGATGCCACTATGCACGAACCAACCTTAGGGGATGGGAATAGACAAATAAAGAAAAGAAAAAAACAAAAGGTTACAAGTCAGTAAGGAGTATTAAAAGGATGTTTGCGGTATTTAAACACATATTGCAGAATTATAAATTCACGTCCTAATTTGGGAACCTCATTCTGCCCGAGGTAGGCCAAAGCGACATATAGATTTGGAGAAAATCGATGCCAATAACTACGTCATTTTATTAATATGATAAATGAACCAAATCTCTACTAAAACGACAAGAATGATAAAGAGTCACTAATGGCATTTGCCTTATTACAACAAAAGTCTAAAACGAGTCTAGGAAGCAAGTAAAAAACAACATTCCTAATTTATTTGGTCCCAGATGGACCTTCCCCATGCTTGGCCTTCTTTGCTCCATCGATCAGATTCCCCAGGTCACGCATGTCCAATAGCAGATATGTCGTTGCTAGGAGCCCTCCTTCATTGTCATCCATGTTTTGACAGCCTGCAACCCTCTTTCTCATTTTCCCTTCAAGCTCCTTCAACCCCTGCTCTAAATATTCCAACCTCTCTGTTGATTTAGTTGCGATTTCTCTCCACTTGTTGATTGCTTCCATGTCCACTTTATGTTGTTCCAAATGCATGGCTTCAGACTCGAAAACACTTTTAGGTAGCATCCTATATTTGACTTGTGCTTCAGCAGCGTCGTCTATAACCCTATTTTTCAGATTAATTCCTGGCTTGACATCCCTCATTATATCATCTACCAACCACGACAGATAGAAGTGCACATGGTCGGCATGATACCGATCTGGCTCGATGGTATCTTTCTCCACAATGATCTTTTGATGCCACATGTGTTGTGCCTCGAACTTGAATGGAATGGTGTTCCCCTGGAAGTCTACTTTGTATTGAACCATTTTGGAGACTCGTGATATAACCTGCTTTCTCCCGGCTTGCCTCATAACCCTGATAGAAGCATAAAGATAGATCCCCCTCAATCCGATTAGCACTAGATGAGGAGTATCTCTCGACCTGATGATGAATTCACCGCTAGGGAACCACTCGAACATCCAATGTACCTTGTCATCAGTCAGATTGTTGAAGAAGTGTGCCCAGTTCACAGCATTTTCTGGTTGCGCAAACCTGTTTGGGATAAAAGTCATTCTCTTCGGACGGTGATAGGCTATGTGGTCATTCGATGGTTGTCGTGGAAGTTCTTGACGGTATTCTCCCCTCTGAAGGTGTTCCAACAACCATAGTTGCAGCAATAGATTGCAACCCTCGAAATGCCTATACCCCTTTTTGCAACGGTCTAAAGCCTGGTACATATCAGCAAGAATCATAGGGACAATAGTGTAAGTTTGCCCCTCAATCCCCTCCATTAAAGTCTTAGTAACCATAGCTAGGAGAGTGTGGATCCTTTCTCCTTGTATTGGAAATACCAGCATCCCCAGAAAATAGACAATGAATACGAAAACTCTATGGTGAGTCCAACACAAAGAAGTAATGGCAAACTCATCATGGTAAAGGCGTTATGGCTTTCTATTCCCATAATGCTCATAAAGGAAATCAAATGGTATGTAAGATGTTTTCAAACAGACTAAATCATCATTTTTCCTGAAACCCGTCATTTTTAAAAAAAACTCGAGACGTGCGGTTTTCCGGTACCAACAAACCAGGCTATCCCATGGGAGCCCAGCAAAACCTCCTATTTCTTCTAAAAGGGCAGCCATTTCTATGTTACCAAAATGTAAAATGGCTCTCTTCTAATCCCAGAACGTGGTGGCGGCCTCAATTAATGCATTGTTTAGCTGAATGTCTAACATGTAGGGTAAATTTCCAATGACTCTCTTCACATGGTTTTTGTCACTTGGCGGGGATTTTCCCACCAATCTAGCAGCAAAGGTGGGATATTTCGAACCATGCTGAACCTGGGGACTTCGTGCCTCATTTCTACAAAACAAATGAAGTTAGCCCTTTCCCCCTCCGGATTTGGCTATTTACACGTTAATGATCAACATATTGGCACGTTTTCTCCAAATAATTCACAAATCGTGATTTTGTCCATTGGGATTATGGAAATCTCGGCGAACTTTAGACAAGGCTTGACTTAGCGAGTTATTATGCGGACTGCGTTCTAACCCATACTAGGTTTGGATATGATGCATGCACAGTTAATATTCGAGTGGGGGTTTCTAGAAGAGTCAAGACCGGTACCCTCAAGCGGACAACTTGAGAGGGAAAGGCACGAAAACGTCAACTGCACCGTTGATCGACTAGTTTTACCACAAATAAGCCTTTCCAAATTTGAAGGGTGATTTAGAAAGAGCGCGGACACTCATCAAGTGCCGCTATGGTATTAATTACGCACTAATGGAATATGATGTGGAGCATGCTTTATGCATAGATAAAATAACACATTGTCAAATATTTTGCATGATGAAAACAGTAAATGCAGTATTGAATGAAATGTAAAGACATAAAAAGAAAGAAAAATAAGAAAGAAGTTAGTTCGCGCAATGTGGAAATTGTATCAAAGTATACAAGGGAGTGAGGGTGGGGAGAGACATGATGTAGCAATTCTAAAAATATTTAAAGGAAAACGTATGTTATGACCAAATTGAATGAAGATATTTTCATGCGAATTCAAATAAAGGGAAAATGGAAAAAGGGTGTTCATGTAACAATAAAAGGGAAACGGCAGCGGCATATTCATGTAACAACAAAAATAATAAAGACACACTTATCAGAGAAGACTAATTCATATAGACCAAGTTTGTTTATGCTAAGAGCATAAAAATATCCCCAGCAGAGTCGCCATGCTGTCATGCCCCTTTTTCTCGCGAAATCGCGCTTCGACGCGTGAGAACTCTTTTAAGGAGGTATTAAAAGAGGAGAGTCTCCACCTAACGATTTTTAAGGTGAGTTAGGGCACCTATTTGCAATTGACTTTGTTTTAACTAGTTTTCTCCACCAAAGATCGGGTAAGGGCTCGAAATTACCTCGAAGAGAAGGTGTTAGGCACCATTCGAGGTCCACAATTGTGGTTTCCGGCCGAACTCAAATTATATGAATTAGTCTATGTGATCAAATAAACGAAGAGAGAGCACAAAAATTTAAGAAGTTTATTATAAACAGATTTTGAACAAAGGTACAACTATTTTGATTCTAAGAAAGAAAATAGAGGGGATCCTAAGTTTTTTTAGCCAAATGGATCACCCCGTGCAACATAAATAATACTTCGTAACTCCCTCCAGATGGGGTGTTGCTTGTATTATTCAGCGGGCACAGACTATAATCTCCTGCTACCCGATTACTATCTTTAAGTTGTTACCTAAAGCGTACTAGTTCAATTATAACTCGTACCCTATACATGCACTACCCGTCTCATGCCTACGGTCCAGGAGGCTTTGGACCTCTATTACGGTAGTCCTAGACTTTACATAGACTGCTCAAAAATGATAAAACTAGGCGACATAAAAAAAGTAAGTTGGATTTCATGTAAAGGCAATTAAGGGCTCGAGTTAGCCTCCACACACAAACAAACAAGTGCACGCAGCCAGTTTAAGCAATACATAATTTTAGAATTTGAGACTTAAAGTCATACTTGCATGGATTCTAGGTGATGCTGAATTCAATATCGTATACGTGGTGCTGTTATCCCAAGTTAACTGATTTTCAGATTATGGGGGAGGTTATGAAACCTATAGACATGATCTCTAGGTGATTTACGCGGTAGGGACAATAAAACTTATTGAAAATGCTTATGCTTCCTAATAACAGCATCTGGAGAGCGAGTAGTGATGTCCTATAGGCATGATTTCTAGAGACTGGCGATTGGGATTGATTCTTATATATTTAGCTCCTATAGGCATGCTTTCTAAAAAGTGGACAGTTTAAGCTGATTTTATGTGTACTTAGCTCCTATAGGCACGCTTTCTAGATGGACAGTATGATGCAACAACAAATTTGAGTAATTAAAATCCTATTGGCATGATATCTATTGAGGGTGGTGCAAATTGAAAGGGCCGTTATTAGCATTCATTCATTGTAGGCATAATATCTAGTAATCGGACAGAAGTAGACATAAGAGCAGGTAAAACATTTAGTCAAAGATCATGCTTTTGAATAATGTGCAGGTATTAGGCAAGCTCAGTGAAGTGTGTCATTTTCTATAGGCATGGTTTCTAAGTTGACTAAGCAGACATTATACATCCTATAGACATGCTTTCTAATGAATAACTGAGTAATCATGCAAAGTGCTAACTTCATATGGATATGCTGTCTATATCCACACAACAGTAGACATGGTGCCTGAATAGTAAACGAGTAGGGTGTGTGTGCTTCTCCTAATATCATGATTTCTATAGGGCTCATATAGTCGAACAACACATATAGAAAACACATTGTCAAGTCCTATAGATATGTTATCTACCCATGGCATGCAGATTTAGAATTCTACCCATTCCTTTTTCACTAACACCCCAATTGTTTATACTAAGTATTATTATTGACCCAGATTAACAAGTAAAATAGTAATATTACATGGCAATAGACAGGCCTATAGCAGGCCCAAATACACAACTAAATACCCAGCCTAGATAGGCATTCAACATCATATCCAACAAGCTTCAATATAGCCCAAAAGTCATAGCCAATTAAACCCAGAAAACGATCTTCATTTACACACAGAATAGCCAAAACCTAGTAGCCAGAGATGATCAACTGTCCCAGAAAGATAATCATTTACACAAGCCCATTGGCTTGTCTAGTAAGTGGAAAAGGGTGCACAGTTGAGCAATTAAGAAAAGTGGCAAAGAACCTTGGGCCCTAGTGCGTCAGAGTTCCCAAGGGCTTCAAGAACCCAGGGCAGTGCTCACACTAGGGAGGTTAATAGAGGAGATTCAGGATAGTGCAGGTTTCAGTATTAGGGGGAATGATCAAAGACCCAAATCCTAGTGTGTCAGAGTTCACAAGGGCCTCAAATGGACCCCGAGCAGTTCTCAGACTAGGGAGGTCAGTAGCAAGAGCCTTGGCTTTCAGCCGGCTAAGAATGAGAACTCAAAAGAGCCCAGGTAATAAGTGAAAGAGAATAAACTAAGGTTGAGGGATAGCACTGAAGGATACAAACATAATCAAGTTGAGCACATAGAGCATATAACAAAACAGGCTTAGGTTTCAAAAACAGACTTAACAAAGTTTCAGAAGAATAAGTTCAACACCTAATGCATAGGTAGTCACACATTAACAGAACAGAGTTTGCAGGATTGGTGTACACAGGCTCATAGTAAGAAAAGTTTCAAATTATGCAAGTATAGATCCTAGTGAGAATCATATTAATAGACAACAGAATTTAGACAGGATGAGAACAGGTCACTGCAAGAATTATGTAAGTAAAGAATGATTGATAACAAAATTAAACACCAAGGAGAGGCTAAAGTGTGTCAGTAAGTTGCAACACGTAGGCTAGTTAAGCCTGAAAAGAATTTGATTAACTCAAATTAGGTTTAGGCATGTTACAGATTACCAACATAATGAAGTCAAAGGTTAAAGATATCTAAAATTGAAGTAAAGCAATCAGAATTGCACACAAAAACAACGCAGAAAACACATTAAGCTACGATCTCCAGAAGTGAAAACATATGCAAATGACAAGTAAATAGGAATGAATTGATAAAAGTCCGGCAGCTCACCAGTTAAGCAAAAAATAGAAAGAACAAAGTCCACAGTATTCTGAATATCAACGCAGAGCAAGAACCCAGAATTTTTGGCCTTGGCTTTTAGCCGGCCAAGAACAAGAATATAGAACAAAAGTATTTAGAGAACAAAGAGCAATAACTTCAATTTTTAGTAAATATTTATGATTCAAGTCCGCCTAAAGGGAATGGGGGAAGGTTTTATATAGTAGTAGAAATTAAACAAGTAAACAAGGAAATACTGTAAAATCAAACGTAAATTAGGAAGCAATATCATGCAAAAATCAATAAAATCGGATTTAGGAAAAAATAGGCAAACCCTAGTTTTTGGGAAAACAAATATCAACAGAATATACATAAAAACAGTAGCATAGGATGAATATAGACACAAATAACACTAAAATCAGAGAATCGAACTAATTAAGAAAATCTAAAAACCCTAATTTTTGGGTAAGACAAATATTGACAGAAATAAAACAAAAACAAGCCATAGTAGAATATAGGGTGAATAATAATACCTAAAATAAGAGAATCGAACCTATTTTGGCTCGATTAAAAGTGATCTAAAACCCCTAGTTTAGGGTAAGTAAGAATCAATAGAAGATATAGAAATATTCGTACTTACAATAGAGCACATGACGAATATAGATGGAACAATCAGAAAAGTCAAGGATCTGAACCGATTTTGGTTCGATTCTTATGAGATCAGCTTGCCATGTTTAGGCAAGCAGCATAGAAAAGGACCAAGTACCAGGGAGAGGTCATATATGGCAAGAAACGGCCATGGAATCCCATGTTAGGTGGGATTAGGAGAGGGATTTTGGGAGAAGGCGGCTAGGGTTTGGGTTTGAGAGATGAGAGGATTCAAGGGCGGCAGACGGTAAGAAGTGATTAGGGTTAGGGAGTTTGGGTAGTAATTAAAAGGGAGGGTGTAATATGGGCAATTGATCTCAGATCAACGCCCATGATTTAAAAGGGGTCTTGGGTCGGGTGGTTAAACAGGTTGTGACCAGGTTGTGGGGTTGGGTTAATTGGTCTTGGGCCAGGGGTAATTGGGCTATGACTTGGATAGTTTAGGTCCGAAAATAGGTAAAATATGGGTTGTTATTTAAATACCCCATTTTTAGCAGAAAAAAATACTTTATAAAATAATTAATAAATAACAAAAATATTAATTATGCACTAAAATGATTAAAAATAATAACTTAATATTATAAAAAGATATTTTTTTCATAAATATCGTAATTTTATATGAATATGGGCTATTATTGCAAAAAATGTGCAATTAGCCTAAAAATACAAACGTAATTATAAAAAATGTAGGAAAATATTTAAAAACATACATATTCGTATAAATGATGGGTTTGGATGATTAAATCCCCATAAAAATAAATTGAAGGATAATTATTGGATATTTATATAATAAAAATGCAGAAAGAAATTAATTTAAAGCCTTTAAAAATCATGTAAAATTATGAAAAATGCTTGTATAGGTTGATACCCAATTTTTCCCTCATACTTCTAAAAGATATATATATA
>NC_031990.1:55681344-55735877 GCF_001879085.1 Nicotiana attenuata | reverse complement strand
ATATATATATATATATATATATATATATATATATATATATATATATATATATATATATATCTTTTAGAAGTATGAGGGAAAAATTGGGTATCAACACCTTTCGAACCCTCAGAAGTGCTCTCGAAGGTGAAAGGCTCCTCCTGGAGTTGAAATCTTCCCTGAAGTTGTTGTGGCTGTGATTGAATAGCAGGCTGCTCATGCATTGAGTCGCCCTCCGATGCTTCCCTAGATGGGACATAAGAGCTTGATACAACTGCTCTGCAGCTCTACCTCGGCCGGCTATCACCTTTTTGGATATAGCTCTTTGAAGGGCGAGGGGTAAGGTACTCTTGCCTCGGCCTCGGAAGGGTTCACCCCTCCCCTTTGATGTATCACCACGACCACGAGATCTTACCATTTTCTGTAGCAAGCAGCAATAGGAGTCAGTTCTAGTTCAAGTGCCGATAATTAGAAAGTCACAGAATAAAACATGTTGCAGGGTGGGAAAGTGCGGTCCGCAGAATTGCAAGTGCGGCCGCAGGTTGGGTTGTGTGGACCGCACAATTTGAAAGTGCGGCCACAAAGATGAAAATGCAGTCCGCACAATTTTGAGTGTGACCGGAGAATTGAAGTGCGGTCCGCATAATTGTTAGTGCGGCCGCACTATGAGTACCTCAAAGTAGCAACTCTCCGAAGACAGAGATATGTCTGATCTGCGGTTGCACACACTTTTCTGCGCCCGCGGTTGGATTTCTGCGGACCGTATAATTTTTGAGTGCGATCCGCAACATCTTTCCTAACCAACTACCCTAGTCGATACTTCTGCGGACCACAAAATTCCTTGTGCGGCCGCACATTTCAAAATTAAATCGGGCAGAGTCCTTTAGGTTTTCGATTTTATGCACAAATTGGACATGGTAGTAGCAATTAAACATGATAAACAAGATACCCATTCCCCAAATAAAAAGTAGGAGTTTACCCAACACAATTTACACCCCAGATGGATATGAAATTGAGAAATGGTCTCAAATAACTAACAAATTGTAAATTAAACTAAGAAAATTGAAGAATCCTAGAAATGATTTGAACATACCAGTGATGAATAAGTGCTAAGGAATGATCACAAATGCGTATTTAGGTGGTAGATGATTGAATCAAATGTGTGCAAGATTTTAGCCCTTTTTTTATTTCTCAGAGAATGGAAAGCTTCAACTCTAGTCTTAGGGTGAATATTTATACACATTGGGCTGGTTAAGGAATTAAGAGACAAGTGCGTCTAGAGAATTCCTTCAGTGGTCCGCACCCTATTACCTGGGGTTCCAATTCCTTTGATGATCTGCGGTCCGCGAATTTAGCTGTGCGGCCACATAATTTGGTGCGAACCGCAAAATTCATTGTGCAGCCGCACTTTGGTTGTTTCTCTGACAAACAAACTTCACAAAGTTTACATTTTTCCATCTCAATTGTGCGGCCGCAGTTGCCTTCTGCTGTAGCATTCAAAATTGTGCAGTCCTCACAATACATGTGTGATCCGCACCTCATACTTAGCCAATTTTTTTGAGCACAGTTCCTGTAAAGCACACTCATTCCTGCAACACATTTCAAATCCAGTTAGCACAAAATAAGACCTATCTAAAGAAAAACAAAAGAAAAAAAGAAAAAGAAACATGGGTTGCCTCCCAAGAAGCGCTTAATTTAACGTCGTGGACGACGTCGAGTACCATCACTTGAAATGAATTACCGCCACAACGTGGCCATCACCAACTTTTCCCAGATAATGCTTCACTCGGTGACAATTGACTCTAAAGAACTCATCATTTTTATTCTTCAAGTCCAATGCACCAAAGGGTGTCACATCTACAACCTCAAACGGGCCACTCCATTTAGACTTTAACTTTTCGGGAAACATCCTTAACCGTGAATTGAACAACAACACAAGATCACCCTCTTAAAACTCTTATTCCAGATGTACTTGTCATGAAGATATTTCATCTTCTCTTTGTATAAGGACGAACTTGTGTATGCATGGTACCGAAACTCATCCAACTCATTCAAATGTGCGACCCTTAAGTTGGCGGCGACATCCCACTCAAGATTTAACTTCTTTAAGGCCCACATGGCTTTGTGCTCAAGTTCCACCGGAAGATGACAAGCTTTTCTGAACACCAACCGGTATGGAGACATTCCGATAGGTGTTTTGTAAGCCGTCCTATAAGTCAATAAAGCATCATCAAGTTTCTTGGACCAATCTGTCCGGTTAGCATTCACTGTTTTAGACAAAATACTCTTTATCTCCCGGTTGGAGACTTCCACTTGACCGCTTTCTTGTGGATGATAGGGAGTCGTGACTTTATGAGTGACACCATACTTGGTGAGTAAGGTGTCGAAAGCTTTATTGTAAAAATGCGACCCCACACCACTTATGATAGCCCGCGGAGTACCAAACCTTGTGAAAATATTCTTCTTCAAAAATGCCACCACACTTATCGCTTCATTGTTGGGTAGAGCAACGACCTCAACCCATTTAGACATATAATCAACCGCGACTAAGATGTAGGTGTTTCCACAAGAGCTCACAAAAGGACCCATGAAGTCAATACCCCACACAACGAAAATATCAATCTCCAAAATGGTGGGGAGGGGCATTTCATTTTTCTTTGAGATTCCACCGGCCCTTTGACATTCATCAAAATGCTTGACTAGATCACTTGCATCCTTGTAAAGAGTGGGCTAATAGAAACCGCAACTTAGCACATTGGTCGTCGTTCTTGCTCCACCATGGTGACCACCATACGGCGAAGAATGACAAGCCCCAAGAATTTCACATTGTTCCTCCTCCGGTACACATCTTCTAATCACTCCATCTGTACAGATCCGGGAAAGGTACGGTTCATCCCAATAATAGTCTTGACAATCCCGTTTGAGATGCTTCCTTTGGTTTGAAGAGAACTCATCTGGGATGATACCACTAACAAGAAAATTTGCTAGATCCGTGAACCATGGAACCTCTTTCGTTGAAATAGCCAAGAGTTTCTCATCGGGGAAGGAGTTATTGATTTCAAGGCCATCATGTGGCCTCCCCTCCTCCTCCAAACGAGATAAGTGGTCCCGCCACTTGGTTTTTACTTCCTCTTTGATCTTGGATGTCTATATCAAACTCTTGCAACAAAAGCACCCATCTCATCAACCGGGCTTTGGAATCTTTCTTGCTCATGAGATAATGAAGTGCTGCATGATCCGTATGGACAATCACTTTTGCACCCATCAAGTACGGGCAAAACTTCTCAATAGCAAACACAAAGGCAAGGAGCTCTTTATCCGTAACGGTTTGACTTGAGCACTATTCATGGTCTTACTTGCATAGTAGACCGGATGAAAAATCTTGTTAATGCGTTGCTCCAAAACAGCCCTTACCGCTACATCACTCGCATCGCACATGAGCTCAAAAGGAACACTCTAATTTGGAGCAGTGATAATGGAAGTAGTAGCCAACTTGAACTTTAGCAATTCAAAGGCTCTCATGCAATCATCATTGAAGTGGAACTTAGCATCTATCTCCAAAATCTTGCACAACGGGTTCACCACTTTAGAGAAATCCTTGATGAAACACCGGTAAAATCCCGCGTGGCCTAAGAAACTCCGCACGCCTTTCACTGAAGTTGGAGGTGGAAGTTTAGAAATCACCTCAATCTTTGCCTTGTCAACTTCAATGCCATTCTTTGAGATCTTGTGGCCAAGGACAATGCCCTCGTCGACCATGACATGACATTTCTCCCAATTGAGCACCAAGTTTGTTTCTTCACATCTTGCCAACACTTTATCCAAGTTTGCGAGACAATCATCAAAAGAATTCCCGACCACTGAGAAATCATCCATGAAGACTTCAAGGTAATCCTCCACCATGTCCGTGAAGATGGCCATCATACACCTTTGAAAAGTCGTTGGTGCATTGTACAACCCAAATGTCATCCGCTTAGAGGCGAAAGTACCATAAGGACATGTAAAGGTAGTTTTCTGTTGATCCTCTGGAGCAATAAGAATTTGGTTGTAGCCGGAATACCCATCAAGGAAAAATAGAAAGCACGGCCGGCCAATCTATCAAGCATTTGATCTAGGAAGGGAAGTGGAAAATGGTCCTTCCTTGTGACTTTATTGAGCTTACGATAGTCTATACACACTCTCCACCCGGTCACCGTTCTAGTAGGAATTAACTCATTCTTATCATTAGTGACCACCGTCATGCCCCCTTTCTTTGGGATACATTGAACCGGAGAAGTCCACGAACTATCGAAAATGGAGTAAACAACCTGGGCATCCAACCAATTGATGATCTCCTTATGACAACCTCTTGCATGGCTTCATTGAGTCTCTTTTGATGTTCAATAGATGGTTTGTCACCTTCCTCCAAGTTAATCTTGTTCATGCAAAATGCAGGGCTTATCCCCCGAATATCCACCAATGTCCATCCAATAGCCTTCTTCCTCTTTTGTAGCACCGCCAATGTAGAGTCTACCTGCACGTTAGTCAAACAAGAGGAAAGAATAACTATTAAAGTAAAAGAAGGGCCAAGAAATTCATACCGAATACGTGGAGACAATAGCTTCAACTCCAAGATAGGAGGCTCTTCAATTGAAGGTTTTGTAGGAGGAGTTGTCCTATTTTTAAGATCCAAGGACAATTTGCGGGGCTCATAAGTGTACGACCCGATTCATTGCAAAGAGTTCATACATTCCACGAAGCCCTCCATCTCTTCATTATCAAAGCTTAGCAAGACGGTCTCCAATGTATTATCAGCATTCATCAAAGCACTTGTTTCATCCACAATCACATCGGTCACCAAGTCCACAAAAGAGCACACCTCATTGCTATTGGGTTGCCTCATATACTTACACACATGGACAACCAATTTTTCATCACCAACCCGGAAGGTAAGTTCTCTGGCTTCAACATCAACTAGAGCCTTCCCCCACAGTAAGGAAAGGTCTCCCAAGAATAATCGGTACCTCATAGTCAACCTCACAATCAAGAATGACAAAATTCGCCGGAAGAATGAATTTATCAACACGAACCAATACATCCTCAATCACTCCCAATGGTCTCTTCATGGTACGATCAACCATTTGTAATCTCATAGATGTGGGTCTTGGTTGCCCAATTCCCAAAGTCTTGAAAACCGAATAGGGCATCAAATTGATACTTGCCCCAAGATCACAAAGAGCTTTAGCGAACTCGGCACTTCCAATTGTACAAAGGATTGTGAAAGACCGGGATCTTCCAATTTAGGAGCCATTGAATGCACAATTGCACTCACTTGATGAGTCAATTTTATAGTTTCACAATTCATACACCACTTCTTTGTCACCAAATCCTTCATAAACTTTGCATAACCGGGCATTTGATCTAAGGCCTCAACCAATGGCACATTGATCGACATACTCTTCATCATGTCAACGAACTTTTTGAATTGATTCTCACCATTTTGCTTGGAAATCCTTTGAGGATATGGAGGAGGAGGCCTAGGCATTGGTGTCTTAGCCTTTTGCACTAGCGTTTCCAGTATGTCAACAATGTGATCCCTAGATGGGTTCACTTCATTTTGAGCTTCTTCCACATTTTCATCAATATCAATCCGCACTTCATCATTTTCTTGCACCATATTGTTCGAGGTCTCATCTTCTTGAACCACTTGCTCATCATCCACAAGTTTCCTTTGACTTGAGGTGGGTGCATCCTTACCTTTTTCATTTGCTTGCACCACATTGTTCAGGGTCTCATCTTCTTGAACCACTTGCTCATCATCCAAAAGTTTCATTTGACTTGAGGTGGGTGCATCTCCAGCTTTTCCACTCCTTATAGTTACGGCCATGGCATATCCCGTGTTATTCCCACCCTTTGGGTTCACCGTCGTGTCACTTGGTAGTGGCCCCTTAGGACAAGTGTTTAGAGCTTGAGAGATTCGCCCTATTTGAACTTCCAAGCTGCGAATTGATGTGTTGTGTGAGTCTAGTTGGGCATCAGAGTCCGCATTCTTCTCCATTATTTGTTTGCATTTGTTGGAAGAACTTGGACCATGGGAAGGATAAAGAGGCGGGTTGCTCGATTGTCGATATATCGGGGGCCTTTGAAAGCCCGACCCCCGATTGCCTTGATTATTGTTCCATCCCTCTTGGTTGTTTCCTCCCCAATATCCTTGGTTGTTACTACTCCAATTGCCTTGGTTATTTCTACCACTCCAATTTCCTTGATTGTTGTTATTATTCTAATTTCCTTGATTGTTGTTGTTATTCTAATTCCCTTGATTGTTGCAACCACTCCAATCACCTTGGTTGTTAGAATTAAAATTACCTTGGTTACCTTGAGGTCGCCATTGTTGTTGATTCGGGCCTTGAGAGTTGTTTCTTTGCCCTTGAAAGTTGTTCACGTATTGCACTTCCTCCTCTTGTTCATTGAAAGATTCATCTTGGTCAAATCCACTATCTTCTTGCACATAACTCTCTACACGGTTTCGCACTTGTGGACCCTTGGGCCTTCTCTTGTTCACCATCATAATAACTCCCTCCATGGCATTGACACTTTGCACTTGTTGAAGTTGAGCTTTGGCTAATTGATTAATTGTGGTGGTCAACTCAGCAATGGCTTGCCCATGATCATGCAATTATTTATGTAGGTGAATCACATTTGGATCACCTTGAGGAACATTTGCCATACTTTTCCATGCCGATGAAGTATCCGCCATTTCATCTAAAATCTCACAAGCTTCCACATACGGTGTTGTCATGAAATTTACACTGGCAAGTTGATTGATCACGCACTGATTGGTAGTATTGATCCCCCAATAGAAAGTTTGTTGAATCATAGCCTCCGCCCTATCATTACCGGGGCACTCTTTGATCATTGTTCAGTACCTCTCCCATATTTCATGCAACGGATCATTGGGCTCTTGTTTGAATGCTAGAATCTCGTCTCTAAGAGTATCCATATGCCCTGGAGAAAAGAACTTGGAAATAAATTTCTCCACCAACTCATTCCATGGATGGATGGAATGGTTTGGCAATCTCTCTAACTAATCCAAGGCTTTCCCCATAGAGAGAAAGGAAATAGCCTCAACCTTAAAGCATCCTCGGAAACGTTTGTCTGTTTACTCCCCCAACAAGTGTCCACATACCCCTTCAAGTGTTTGTATGCATTTTGACTCGGAGTTCCAGTGAAGAATCCCCATTTCTCTAGCAATGTGAGCATTACATTCGTGATTTGGAAATTGCCTGCCCTAATACGGAGTGGGACTATGGCGCTTGCATACCCTTCATTCAGCAACACTCGGTGTGGAGCCACTCTTGGTAGAGATGGGGCGGAACTGGGACGTTGTCTTGAGGTGGTCGGCCTCTTCTATTTGCTTTCAAGAGGAACCTCTTCAACTTGGTCATCTTCAGCGTCCACATCCCCCAAAGGCATGTTTCCGAGTTGATCATTGTTGAGGGCCATTGATTCACCTACAATTGATTTACAAAAATCAATAACACGGAAGGAAAAAAAGACAATTCACACACAAAACCAAATATATAGCTAAATTCATTTTTAGCTCCCCGACAACGGCGCCAAGAATTGATCTCGTCCAAGTCACACCTTTATTTAAGATTATGAAACAGTCGATGCAATAGTAATACCCAACAAGGAGTTGGGGTCGAATTCCATAAGGAGCTATGCGTGGGATTTAGGAGTATAGATTGTAGATATGAACTATCTCAATTTACACTTCCACAAATTAGTGTTTATTCTATGTATAATCTAATCTAAGATTGCAAGATTAAGAAATAAAACTAAGAAATTGTTTTTGTTGTTATTTTTCAAATGATATAAAAGGCCTAGGGCTGTGACCTTCACCTAGGTATTTGCCT
Organism: Nicotiana attenuata; assembly: GCF_001879085.1. Classification (NCBI taxonomy): domain Eukaryota; kingdom Viridiplantae; phylum Streptophyta; class Magnoliopsida; order Solanales; family Solanaceae; genus Nicotiana; species Nicotiana attenuata. Next base: position 55,728,003 of record NC_031990.1, on the reverse strand, counting down.
AACGGGTTGTAAACTTAAAGCTTGTTTTACTGGTCGGGATATATTATAGCTATCAACACTCGAGTACCCACTCAATACCTCTCCGTCAGAGAGTGATTTTGCCCAATTTAGCTTTCTCAAGTCCAAATGGGTATTGAACAAAATGGTTGATACAAAGCTCAAGTCGGGTCTTACTATCTCTAGGTTCAACCCTTTAATTGGGACTATCAATCGCTTGATTTACCCAATTTTTTGTTAGTCAAGTTTTCCTAGACTACGTCTCTCTTTCTCAAGTAGAGACCAACTCAAATAGGCATGAACTAATGTTTGCAACCATTAATTTTATAATTACAAGCAAGAACAAGGCTAAATAATAAACACCCAACCATAACAAACAATAAATCAAACACCCATTAAAATACACCCTTGGTTTGCGTCACAACCCCAGTAAAAATCTAGCTACTCATGCTTAAGATAGAAGAAATAGAAGAAGAATTGATAATTAAACCCATATTGATAATTAAATTGATGAAATCAATATTCAAAAAGCTCAAAATAACAAAACTACTAAAGAGGGTAAAGAAAATCGTCTACTGTAGCTACTGATGTCAAAACTTGACCTAAAAAAGTGATACTCTTCTATTTATACAGGGCTGGAATTTTCGGACAAAAATGCCCTTTTGGAGGTTCCGCGACCACACAATTCCATGTGCGATCCGCACTTTGCTTCAGCCTAATAGGATTGGAAACTTGCGGTCGCATAATTCTGAACTGCAGCCGCACTTCTCTCTTTCTGCGGTCTGCAAATTTCTGAGTGAGGCCACACATTGCTTTTCTCTAGACCGCACAAATATGACTGCGGCTGCACAATAATTGTGTGGTCCGCACTTCTGTTGAACTTGAGAGGCAGGTCCTCTGAACTTTTGCTCTTGCCCATCTTCTGCGGGCGCACATGTCATGTGCGGACCGCACTTTGCTCAAGTCTCTGCTATAAGTTTCTTCACAATCTGCGGCCGCAGATGATAATCTACGGTCCGCACTTTGAGATTTTGTGCCTGTTTTTGTCCTTAAGTTCAGATCACTCCTTCTTGAGTTGGATTTCATCTTGGGGCTCATTTTTCAATATTCCTGCAACTAAGCATATTTCATCAGTTTTCAGGAACACAATTAAACGCTTTTGGACTAAAACAAAAGCTAAAAGGCGCTAATAAATAGTCAAAATCTCCACTTATCATATCCTTTGAACCTCTTTTACGCTTGATAGCTGTTCCGGGATATTTTCGATGGCTTTGATTTTATTGGGGTTAACCTCGATCCCCTTTTGCGACACGAGGAATCCCAAGAACTTATCGGAGCTGACCCCGAATGCACACTTCTCGGGGTAAGTTTCATGTTGTGTTTCCTCAAGATTTCAAAAGTCTCTTGCATGTGTTTCAGATGGTCACCTGCGTTCAAAGACTTAACCATCATATCATCTATGTAAACTTTCATAGTTTTCCCTATTTACTTCTCAAATATTTTGTTTACGAGCCGTTGATAAGTGGCTCCGGCATTCTTTAGCCCGAAAGGCACCACATTGTAACAATATGTGCCAAAGTTCGTTATGAACAAAGTTTTTTCCTGATCCTCCGGGTTCATCTTGATTTGATTTTACCCAGAGTAAGCATCGAGAAAACTAATCAACTCGTGCCCGGCCGTTGTATCAATCATTTGATCAATATTTGGCAATGGGAACGAGTCTTGTGGGCATGCCTTATTTAAATATTTACAGTCTACGCACATGCGAAACTTATTATTCTTCTTTGGAACTACTACTACGTTAGCTAGCCAGTCAGTATAATTTACCTCTCGGATTGAACTATTATCAAGCAAGCGAGTTACCTGTTCTTTGACAAATTTGTTTCTGACCTCGGGGTGCAGTCTTGTCCCCAACTGGAACTTCCTCTCCAAGAAATTTTCGAATAATGCGACTTGTTCAAGTTCTTCCATTATGGACTTTGTTGTGTCCGACTCTTCTGGTACCTGGAAATACCTTGGCTCCTGATAGGATTCCGACGACTATTCCCACTGGTTGACTTCGCTCGGCTCGGGAGCAGGTGCCAGTCCTATAATTGTTATGCCGCATGCTCTTTCCCTTTGCTACTGGAGACTGAGATTGCATTCATCTCCCTTGCTGCCAGTTGGTTACCTCTTATTTGTTTAATTCCCTTGGGAGTTGGGAATTTCATCAACTGATGATATGTTGATGGCACAGCGTTCATCTCGTGCAACCATGGTCTACCCATTATGATATTGTAACCCATATCACCGTCTACTACCTCGAAAAGTGTCATCTTCATCACCCCCTCGGCATTCGTGGGCAACAGGATCTTTTCTCGGGTTGTCACGCTTTCCAGATTGAACCTGACGAGAAGTTTTGTGGCCGGAATGATACTTCCGGTGAGCTTCGCTTGCTCTAACACTGTCCACTGGATAATATTATCCGAACTTCCTAGGTCCACCAGAACGCGTTTAATCTTAAAATCTAAGATATTTAGAGAGATTACCAAGGCATTGCTATGCGGTAGCAACAGTCCGTCTGCATCTTCCTCCGTGAAATTTATGTCATCCTCAGCGACTTTCCTGAGTCTCTTGTTGTGTGTTACCGACACCTTTGTCTTTTTTACCGCCGAGAATGTCACACATTAATCTCGTTCCCCCCAAAAATCATATTGATCATCAAACATGGAGGATCCTCTCCTGCTTTTGAAGGCTCTGTGTTATCACGACTACGACCGTAATTGTTTTTATATCGATCATTCAGAAATTCTCTGAGATGCCCGTTTTTCAGCAATGTTGCAACCTCTTCGCGCAGATGCCGGCAGTCCCCAGTCCGGTGACCGTTTGTCCCGTGGTATTGGCACGACAAATTAGGATCCCTTTGCCCGAGATCGGATCTCATTAGCTTATGGAATCGTGCTTCTTTAATGTTTCTCATAGTCGACACCAGCTCCACTACACTGATGTTGAAGTTTTATTCGAAAATCCTGGGGTAGGAAGAATCTCGAGAACCTGAGTTTCCTTGTCCTGCAACGACCTGTTATTTTGGCCCCGATCAATTCTTCTATTGGTAGCGAATCTATCCGCCGACCGGAAACCTCTGTCGCGTCCTTCCGCCCGTTAATAGGGCAAAAGTCGACCCCTTGAAGACTGTCGGTCTGTGTCGAAATCATCTTTCGGTTTTTCTTTATTCTTTTCCCGGTCCCGACCCCTGCCGACGCCAAAAAACCGAGATGATCATCCTCAATCCTTACTTTAACTCGTACCAGTTGTGAACATCCGCCCAAGTTGTTGCATGGAACTCGAGCAAACTTTTTTAACTTCCGGGAAGTGTCAAAACTTCTTAAATTCGGACCTTTGGTGAATGCTTCAGCTGTCCATTCGTTCAATACGGCCGGTAGCAACACCCTTTCCTTCTGGAATCTGGTCACAAACTCCTGTAACAACTCAGATTCTCCTTATACAATCCTGAATATGTCGGCCTTTCGGGCCTGAACCTTCCGGGCCCCGGCATGGGCCTTGATGAAAGAGTTCGTGAGCATCTCAAAGGAGTCTATAGATTGCTCGGGCAAAAGCAAATACCATGTCAAGGCTCCCTTCATAAGAGTCTCCCTGAACTTTTTCAGTAAGACTAACTCAATCTCGTGGGGAGCTAAATCGTTTCCCTTTACCGCCATTGTATAGGTGGTGATGTGCTCCTGAGGATCTGAAGTCCCATCATACTTTGGCACATTTGGCATTTTAATTCGCTTCGAGATCAATTCTGGTAACGCGCTTTGTTTGAACGGCAATTGTGTGTACTTCTTTGAGTCCGGCCCTTTCAACACTGGTGGTGCGCCCAGAATTTGATCCATTTGGGTGTTTATTTCCCTCATAAGCCGCATAAGTTTTATTTTAAAGGGATCATTCTCATTGTTGTTACCGGGTCCGCCACCGTTCCCCCCGGTCCCATCGAAGCCGACCTCGCCCCTCGGTGTATTATTGTCGATCCTCTGCTTTATTTGATTTGCAGGAGCACCGGGAGGAACTGGACCTTGTCCATTTGCGTTGTTAGAAGCACCCGACAACGCCTGCTTTAATTCCGTCATGACCTGATCCTGCTGCGAGATATGGCCCATAATGGCCCTTTGTTGTTCCCTCAGGATCCCTACTGTTTCAACGACGTGCTCATCTTCAACATCGTCAGGGGTTGCCTCTCGAACATGTCCTGGATATGGCCTGCCATGAACCGGCGTGGCCTCGTTTCCCTCGTTGCAGGTATCACTGATGGAATCTTCGTGCCGAGTCCAATTTCCTTGTGCCTCAACACTGTGTGTAGTGTTGACACCGTTATATGCTATTTTTAATGATTTTTGCTAAGAACAAAGAATCAAACAAGTTAGTAATAGATGCAGGGATCAACTCAATTACACGACTGTTTATGCGCCACAGTGGGCGCCAAACTGGTTACCCTTAAAACGGTACAGTTGAATATATACGTGGTTTATAGACAAGTGAATGGATTTGATCCAAAAATAATAGATGAATTGGACAAAAATGTAAGACTTAGCCTTAAAATTGAAATAAAATGGCAAATATCTTAGTGTAAAATGATAAATATCTTAGTCTCGGGCGCAGAGCTAACGGAGGCAGTAAGAACAATATAAATAAGCAAGAAAGTAGAATGTTGTTGAGCTTTTGATAGAATATATTGTATGCTTGTTAGAAAATTCGTCTCTTTACAATGATGGTAGAGCTCACTATTTGTATCTATACCTAGGGAACAAGGTCTTAGGATCAAGCCCCTCTTAAATGTCGATTATGAGGGTCATTGAATATTGTGTAACGGTGGGCAATGAATGCCATATTTTTTGTAACAGACCATGCACTTAATGCTATAAAATATTCTTCATCGAATACTACTGGGTGGTAAATATTTATTTTGTCTTTATAAATAACATTTTCTCTAATAGCAAACGAGATCATTGCATCTGGGCTTGACTGTCTTTTGTGTTCGGCTCCACGTTCTTGTGCGATTCAACACATGATCCATTAGTTAGGAAAACGAAAGTTAGCACTAACAGTACAAGTAATTAAGTAATGGGATTCCAAGTTTGCCGTATGAAGACTTCAACTCGAATGTGTAGGAATTAACGAATTGTGAACTAATTAGATGCCTTACTTCCTAATAAAGTGCTAAAAGCGTTTTCCTTGAGGTTACGATTGTGCTTTTGTGCGTTAAATTGAGAAGGAATTTGAATATGGCATCATCTGTCCCCTCTATCATTGAATATGTCATTCGCTAGTAGCGGAGAAACCTTCAGCAAGATATCATCCAATACCAATTTGCATTTTATATGTGTTTTAACAATATTTTAATTCTAAATTTTAATATGCATATATATATAGAGAGAGGTTGATAACACTTGAAATGGTGACTACAGAATACTATTCCATGTTCTCATAATCAATATTTTCCGAGAATCAGAACAAATAAAGTAGGTTTTCACTAATAAAAAGTAGTAACACAAATGCCTTTCATTTACATTTTTAAATGTAATTCAAACACAAAAATTTCAGAATTTTCTTTGGAAAATCTAGAAAACTTAGAGCCCGTTTGGACATAAGGATTTTTTCCTTTTTTCCGAAAAATCTTCACTTTTTTCGTAATCAGTGTTTGGCCATAAAATTTTCAATTTTTATTTGAAGATGAATTTTGGAATTTTTCGAAAATTTGAAAAACTCCAAAAACCTATTTTTCGAATTTTCACTCAGATCACTTACAAAACTTCAAAAACAACCCAAAATTATATTTATGTCCAAACACAATTCTAATTTTCAAATACTATTTGATTTTTTTTTTTTGGGAAATTTTACAATTCTTATAAACGCCCACTTATTAGTTTTGTAAAAGACTTCATACTTAAATCTACATATGTATTTGTCTTGGTTGTTAAAGCCGTCACATCGACTCTTATTTTTCCTATTTAAACACCTTTAGAGCCCGTTTGGACATATTAGATTTTTCCCTTTTTCCAATTTTTTTTGAAAACAATATTTTGGTTATCAAAATCTTCCCAATTTTTTTCAATTTCACTTGGAAATAAATTTTCAAATTAGAAAAATTGGTTCTTACCAGTTTTTCAATTGAAATTGAGAATTTGCTAATTTTTAATTTTACAAGTTTATTCTATATTTTTAAAATTTATAAAATAACCCCATCAATTAGTAACCTACATGTTTGATAACAGTGGTAATAGCAGTGGAAAGCTGACTATGTTACAAAATGTGACATTGATTTTGCATCTTCTGTGTATTGCAGTAAAGCAGAATAGAGAAAATGCATAAAGACCCCATTCAACTTGTCCTGGAAAATCATTTACACACCTAAACTTTATGGGTGTACTATTACCACCCTATCTTTATCCAAGATGAATTTATTTAACCATTAAAATGCCACAATCAAATTCTACCCAAGTAGTGTTTACACGCGCTGACACGTGGCATTTTTGCAGGTTTTTTTATTTTTTTTTCTTTCTTTGACTGGAATAATCGTCCCCCTCCCCCAACCGAACCTTTCTTTCTCTCCTTAAAATTATTCCAAACATTTTTATCAACTTTTCCAGCTTGCCTAAGAAATTTCAGTCACATTTGTCGGATCTCCATGGGCAACCAAATTACATCTAAAGAAGTGACTTTTTCAGAATAAGTTTTTTTTGATGAAATATTTGCAAGAGAAACTAGCTGACTATATTGACAAGAAAATGGTCTCTCTTTTTGGGTTTTGCTCGTCAATTTTCTTCTTCCATCTTGGTCAAAAGATAAATATATAAAGTAAAGTTAATGTATAGAGCACAACCACAAAGCAAGAGGAAGCTAAGAAAGATCCAATAAAGTGTTGGATTTTCATTTTCACCTTGGTTGTTTGCTCCGGCCAAGTTGTGAAGAACAATTGGAGGGTGGAGGAGATGATAAAATAGGTGTAGAAAGAGCTATCAATCTTTAATTTTTGTTCTGTTACGATTATGATTGTATGGTGCTGCTCTCCTGTGACAATGCAGGAAAGAGAAAGAAGAAAAGGAAAGAGGAAGGAGAAGAAAAGAAAACAGGAAAATAAAAATAAACAGGGTTAGTATTACACCAAATACAGCTAATTAAGTGTAATTAAATGTAACAACCAATGAAAAATTCACATCTATAAAATTTAAGTAGCTTTTTATATTTTCTCAGCCTTCCACGCGCTTTGAGTAAGGTGAAATTAGTTTCTCTGTCACCTCACCTTTGAAGGAGGTACTAATTTCACTTTGAATAAGAATAGGGTGGTACTAGGACACCCGTAAAGTTTAGGTGTGTAAATGATTTTCCAGGACAAGTTGAATGGGGTCTTTATGCATTTTCTCAAACAGAATATGATAACAGTTAAACAATAGCATGTTTGATTGTTTATTTCTAGTAGGATAATCAAATTGGGGTGGTTTTGATACTTTTTACAAGTTGTGGGGTATAAATCATGTGTTTATGATTTTGAAAAATACCCATCCAAATATTTTACAAAGATTATAATCAAACACAACTTCATCTTCAATTCAAATTTTAGTGAAATTCCAAATTTGAATTTTCTTTTTTGAATTCATGTCCAAAACGCCTACTTAGTTGATTAAAACACAAGTTGTAGGTAGGACAAGTACAGGTGTCCAATCAACAAGTATATAATCTTTTGCTAGATGTAGTGGGACCAGACTTAAGTTGGACAGAACATGTTCAATTCTACTTTAGTTACTCCATTTCAGTAAAAATAGTCAACTTAAGTCAACAAAATGAAAAATAAACTTATCTTCTTCAAATATATATATGCTCATTTATTCTACGAATGACAGATTCTCCCCCACATGTCTTGATATCATTTCGATTGATATTCTCTTTCTTTTCATCTTAAATTGTACTACTTTATAATTGTAGATTATTTTCAGTAAACAATAAGAAAATGGAAAAAAGGGGGAAAGAACATATGTTTTTCTCCCAAAAAACAAGAGACAGTGCAATACAATGTACTTAGACGGGTCTGCAATCCACAAAGAGCTTCATACTTTTAGCTAGCGTTTGGCCATAGATTTCAAATTTATTTTGAAAAATCTAATTTGGGTGAAGTTTGGTTTGAAGATGAAAATGTGTTTGGACATACATTTTCAAAATATATTTTACAACTTTATTTTGGAAAAACATGTATATAATTCCCAAGTTTTGGGATTTTTGGAATTTGAGATTTGGGATTTGGAATTTGGCCAAAATATGGGCACAATTTATGGCCAAACATGAGTTTTGAAAATAAATCCCAAGTTTATTTTGACAAAACTCATGGCCAAACGGGGCCTTAAATTCCAGTCTCATTTTCAAATTTTAATTTCTTAATTATGTTAAGATAAGAATTTACCTACTTTACATAAGAAAATAATATGGACTATTGTCTCATATTAACTAAAAAAAATATAAAAGCAATTAAAGAAAGATTATTTAACTTGAAAATAATATTATATAAATTGAAATAGTAAGAGAGCAATAAATAAGTAAAGTAAATGAAGAATTTTTTTTTTATAATTTTACATCGACTATGTAAATTTCTTATACTGTTAATAAATTAACACGCGATAACAAATTAATTACTACTCCATCCGTTCCAGTTTTTGTGAACCTATTTCCTTTTTGGTCCGTTCCAAAAAGAATGAACCCTTTCTAAATTTGGAAACAATTTAGCTTAAACTTACAATTCTACCCTTAATGAGAAGCTTTTATTACCACATAAATACTCTGGGGCCCTTTTTGATTTGTTTAGGACCACAAATTTCAAAAGTTTCTTAAACTCCGTACCCAGTCAATTAATTTATCAGGAAAATTAATTGAAATTGCCTAATTCACCTGATTTATTAAATATTTTAGTGGAAACTAATCTGGAAAAAAAAAAAAACGATAGAGAAAAACAAAAGGGAAGGGCGCGGGGGGTGTTTGGGGGGGGGGGGGGGGACGAATCCATGAATTATCAATCAAGCCAATTGCTATTCTTCTGTGTTTGTAGTTTGTTTCATCGACATCGTCGTCTACCCAAGGCTGCTGCAAGCTATGACCAGCTCCTCCGCCTCCGCTCGCAAGGTTGTTCCTCCTCCTTCTTCTAATTTGCCTTAATATATATGATCTTTCTTTCCTCTTATTACTCCCTCTATTTTCCTCCCCCTCTATGTTTTAACTTGTGTTTGACCCTTTGTTTTTGGTAATTCCGTTGTGGGTTTTGCTGTTTTGATTCAATTGTTGATCAGACATTAAGCAAGATAGCATGCAATCGACTCCAGAAAGAGTTGGTGGAGTGGCAGGTCAATCCCCCTTCTGGTTTTAAACATAAAGTCACTGATAATCTACAAAGGTCTCTCCTTTTTCTCTATTTTTGTTAGTCTTTTTATGTTTTTTCAGTCAATTTATTGGTTACCCTTTTTAGCCCACTGCAATTTATGATCTGTGGTACAGTAATTCATTAGAGATTCTTTTTTGTTAATCTTTATAAATAGTAATTAAAAAAAAAGAATCCTTTTTTGGTTAAGTTTTGTTTCCTTAGAAGGTAGTGGCTATTTGATGACAATAGCTTTTGAGTTTTGATTGATGTGGTTCTTTGGTGAGAAGGTGGATAATTGAAGTGAATGGTGCTCCTGGAACGCTGTATGCTAATGAAACCTATCAGCTTCAAGTTGATTTCCCTGAACATTATCCTATGGAAGCTCCCCAGGTGGTTACACTTTTACCCTTTTCTTGATATGGTAAAACTAACCCCCACCCGAAATCCCCCCTACCCCGACCAAACATTGGTTTTTCACTTTACTCTCTTGGTGACTTGAACGACCAACCTCAAAGCTGGAGATGTAGGGTCATCTCCGCTACTTTATCACTCCTTTGTCTACGTATTGGTTGACGTTATTCTCTTATGGGGGTCTAAGGATGGTCGTTTCTTTTAAAGATTGCGATGGAAACTCATATCTTGCTTATTTTGGCTGACTACCATGTTGATGCAGGTGATTTTTGTGCCACCAGCTCCGTTACACCCTCATATCTATAGCAACGGGCACATCTGTTTAGGTAGTTATATATGTAACCACATATCTTCAATTTCTTACAACTACGAGAAGTTCAATAATTTGGTCGCTATTGCTGTTCAAACACTTAAATTTCCATGCAATGGTCATGTGGTAAATGATTTCATGGCGCATACTTGTTTCACTGCTAAAGATTAGATGCCTAGTATATTGGTACTTGAAGTGCTTTTAAACAGCTTTATCTAAGAATTGTTGCGAATGATCGATTGTTGCCCAATGTCAATGATATTATTGCATGGTTCTCAGTGTCTTTTCTCTTTATTGACTGTTTTTCATTCAAGTCCAATTCTATTTGCTCATCCATACTCTCTAAGAGCAATAGTCAAGGATATGTTAAATAATTGAAAAAAGAAGTCTTTTTCATATGTAAAATACTCTTCGCTAGGGGTGTTCATTATGCGGTTTTAACTTTTGTGCAAAAGTTACAACAGTCTAACAAGAAGTTATTAAGATTTGGTCAAAAAACCACTTTCTAGGTCATGGGGAGAGCTCTTCCACTTCCTTTAAACATATCCAATTTGGTATCTAAATAGGGTGAGCTTGTTATTTTGAAATTGCATAAGCAAAGAGAAAGAGATTCGTCTTTCTTACGTATAAGTATGCTTTTTCTTTGGATTGAGCGTGTAACTGCTTTTGAACGAGCTGCTCTTTCTGGAAGGAAATCTTTTTCCTTTTCCCTTTTTAATTTAATCTGAGGACGTGCGATTGTTCAAGCGCTAAAAGTATGTTTGACAAGATATCCTTCTTTAAGAGCAATATCACTACGAAAGACGACAATCTATACATTCTTATTTTCAGAGTTGTTTATGAGAATATAACTTTTAGGTTCATTTTTGATTTTCTGGAAGAAAATAAAAACCCCAGTAAAGCGAAAAATCAAAATTGTTGAGATATAGTATGAATACATCTAGGATTGCTTTATGAAGGTGTAATCTGGCTGCCGACAAGATTCTGGTCATTGTCTTTGCGGCTTGAATGACCATCTAAGTTGCTCGGATTCGGGTGCAGGTATCCGATACGGGGACGGATGCGAGTATCGGATTTAGCAAAATCTAAATTATAAGATTCGGGGGTGCAGATCCGGATATGGATACCGGTGCGGGGATTCGGCTAATAAAAAATAGAGCTATAAAAATATTGTAAATTTTGAGAGATATTTTGTAAAAAACTTACATGAACATTGTAGAATTCAATCTTTCATTCTCCAAGATGGACATTATTCTTTCATTCTCCTAAATCTATTTTATTTTTGATTTTGACAAATCAAAATCTCAATTTTTCTCCCAAATTTGTCGATGGACTCCGATCAAAGTGTCCGAAGTCAGTTGACCATTTCCGGGACGTATCCCGCTCCCGCTCCCGTCCCCGTCTCGTATCGGGATGGGGACTGCACCAAAACCGATTAGTCTGCGCAACTTAGATGACCATCAAGAGGTTGTCTAAGCTTCAGGTGGCTTCATTTTATTAAGTATCATGGGTTTGTAAAGTTGACAAGATCCCTTCTTTAAAGATGTATCACTACCAAAGATAACAATCATTACATTCTTATTTTCGAAACATTTATGAAACTGAGGTTCTCTGGTTTGGTTATCAGTTTTAAAAACTTAAAACAAAATTTGAGACATCGTGTGGAAATTTACTAAGATCACTTGAAAAAGGTGAGACTTAGCTGATTAAATAATTCTGGTTATATGAAGCTTGAATCATCAATAAAATGTGGTTTAAAGCTTGAAGTTGCTTTCATTTGTTAAGTATACTGGCTCTCATATGAGATTAGGAGGTCTGTGTGCTTTAAATTAAAAGGTTGAGTAACTAATCAGAACCTTTTTCTGTTTCTTGTTGGGTACACAACATTTGGAAATTGACAGATTGATCCTTAATTTTACCGTCCCCTAATATCACAAGCCCGATAGAGACATTGATATCTGAATAAGCATCTCATATTCATATACCTTATAATGGATAGAGCCTAGAAGCATTAAACTGCTCCTAGTCAACAACCTACTTGTGGAATTGGAGGTTGATGTGAACGATCACTACAGATAGGGTGTGCAAGGGAAAATTAAGATGGTAGCAGATAAGAAGCCCAAAGTAAAGGAAATTAGAAGCCGATAAAAGGCCCAAACCGGAAAGAGAAAAACCAAGCAAAACTGGACGATGATGGATTTGCCTATCCACAGACTGAAACACTAGGTTATTTCTTCCCATCTTTCTAAGCCTTGGTGGACAGAATTAGGTGGGAGGTAGCAGGTCCGGTGAAATTAGTCGAGGTGCACAAGCTGGTCCGGAACCACTGTTATAAAAAAGGAAAAAACCCAAAACATAATAAAACCGACCGCATATAAACCCTACTCTTGCACAAGTAGAATAAGCACTGCATCTGCATTTTGTCCGTTTTTGGGTCCATTCTACTCTTGCACGAGTAGAATAAGCATTGCATCTGCATTTTGTCCGTTTTTGGGTCCACGCTACGGTCTTGTTTCAACATAAGTACAACACAAAAGCCGTACGCGTTACTTTCTATTCTGAATTAGATTTGACTTTTCCTTTGTCTCCTGATAAATAAAAGCATAGTAGCACCATTCTACAGAAGCGATCCCTTAATCTGCCAAAAGTAAGTGGTTTTTCGAAATTAATATGCCTCTTCAGTTTCTACTTTTGCATGGCACAATTGTGGTAAATCTTTTTCATACTTGCGTAGTTGCCGAAGAGCCATGTGAACTTAAAGTTGGTCTATTCATGACGATATCCCATGAAACATCACTGTTTTTGGCTCTTTGTGTAATGGTATATTACACATCATTCATTCTCGTTCGGAACCAAGTTACGTACTCTGTGCTTACTAGCATATCATGATTTCCATCAAATCTCTTCCTTCCTCCTAGATGGAGTTGCATGTTAGGCGAATGAGCTGTTTATAGCATCGGTAATTATCAGAAATAAAGCTAGCTAATTAGCATTTTTGAATCGGGATGTGAGCAGTTTGGTCGTTGGACAAATTAAGAGGTGTCAGTGCTTTGTTAAAGTTCGGCATGATAGATTGAATTCGTGTAGCAATGAATGGCCAGGTTTGCCAGCTTGGTTATAATGACTAAACAATGATTTTGATAAGTTTGAGTAACTGAAAGATGACTGGTTGGCATTGAAAATGACATACTGTTTCTGGACTGATGGAGATGAATGTTTTGTTATTTACTATATTTTGTTATCTTTTCTGGTAAAATATTTTGGCCATCGTCTTGCTTGAAATAGTGATTTCAGTAACTTACGGTGCCGTATCAATTTTTGAAGTATTTTATGAGAATCTTCCAAAATAGTAAGATTATTTTTTACCATAATGACATCGTTACAATGTGTTGTAAAAGTCGTATGTACGCAACAGAGGAGATGCTATTCTTATCTCAACTAAATAGCACTAAATGCTAATCTTTTTGGAGGGGTTGGAACATTAATGCACACACATTGAATTTCGGCTTACAGAGTATATAAAACCTGGCATTGGAGGTTTAACCTTCATAACCTATACTATGTCGGCATCGGCACGAGTACCAGATATGCTAGCATCCGCTATCAATCTCTTGCTGGTATCCGGTGTTCTGTAAGATGCGTGAAAAGTGCTCATATCCATGCCCTGTTTGTTTGACTTGGGTGCATCTGCAGAAACCAAGAGTCCACCTATGTCATTAGTGGCAATCTGCTCGCAGATTCTTTGTGAAATTCAATTAATCCAAAATTTGTTCCAACTAAGACCAGAAAGAATTGGTCATTTGGTGAATGTTTCATTTTGTTGGAACTGAATCATCATGAGAATAACTTATATTTCATCTGTTCTTTCTAAAATTGAACTTCCTTGTGTATTTGTTAACTAAATTTCTTGGTTAAGGCTGAAGTTTTCTTTCCTGAAACTAAATTTTGTACCAAATAAACTTCAATATCTATTAGCACTTTTCACCTTTAAGTTAAATCTATTTGTGTAACAAATAAGAGTGAATCTGAATTCTTTTGTGTACATAGCCTGTGAGCTCGTTGTCTTATCTGTATGACTATGACCCTATTCAAACTGAAAGGTTCTTCGAATGCGCTGGTCAGTATTCACAGAAATCATATTCTTCAGTTTTTTATATATATTTTTTATTTTTTATTACTAGTTTCTTCCTCTAATGTGGGTTTGCAGAAATCACGTTCACATAACACCTTACTTAAGTGACCTTTGGACTCGTAAGGCGTAGAGGTGGAAAACTTTGAAATACCATCTTTAGTTTTTGTTTCTGTAGTTTCTCCTGCTATGCTGTTAAATAGCAGTCTCTTTTTTTTCTGCGGGTGAAAACTTAAAGTTCGATGGGCAGTTCACTAATTGGTGTGCTAGCGGCCTAGCGCTAAGCTTCCATCCCCTGAAAGATTCTTCTACACCTGATAGAAATTGGAGATGCATCAGTAAAAGCAGCAGTTGACAACAGCTTCTTCATGTCTTTGCAGATATTTTGTATGATTCATGGTCTCCTGCCATGACAGTCAGTTCTATATGCATCAGCATTCTCTCCATGCTGTCAAGTTCAACTGTGAAGGTGCGTTTCCTGTGTTCCTTATAATATTAATTTGAGTTGCTATTATGAGATTGCGCCATGCTAATAAGGCCTGCTGTTTTAAATATGTATGGACCTATTTCTTGTCTTGTCCTCTGAGAAAATATGTAATCTACCACGTTGTTCCGATGGGCTTTTCGTGCTTTATCTTAGTTTTAATTCTTATCGGTTCCCGTCACTTGTGCAGCAACGCCCTGAAGATAATGACCGCTACGTGAAGAACTGTAGAAATGGCAGATCTCCCAAGGAAACCAGGTGGTGGTTCCATGATGATAAGGTGTGATGGGTGTCCATCTGACCCCTGAGGCAACATTGCTGCATTTGCTTACTTAAAATCAAAAGCTAATGTCAAACACTTCTAAATATCCATGGTCAGTGTCAGCACAAAACTTATGTGCAGGAAATTGGCCTTTACTGTCCAGTATTTGTAAATGAGACTGATTTTCCTTTTGAGCTACTTGTGCAAGATTATGTACTCTTATCAAATACACTACAGCCTAATTGATACCTCATGAAGAATTATCTTCTGGCGTTTAAACAAGTTTGCACTTTTTCTTTGTCTGGCTGGTGAGTTTTTTTCCTTGTTAGCCTGCTGAGTAATATCTGGTAAATAATACTAGGAAGGTTTCTAGTTTCTTGGACCCTCCACTCCTTTTCTCATAGGTAGTTTGTAATAAGACATGCACCCAACGGTATGGCCTATTAATGCAAGCGAGTAAAAATCATGGGAGATTAGGTTTCAAATCTCAGTAGAGACAAAAAAATATTAGGTTATTTCTTCTCAGTCCGGTACATGTGTTAGTGGGAGGTAGCAAGTTCTCAATGAAATAGTTGAGGTGAGCATAAGCTAGATCAGATATAAATCGTTGGTAAAAGAAGAAAAAAGGACAGCTATAACATATACCACTTCTGGGGACATTTGCATCTATACCCGCTTTTTGGGTCACGTTTTAACTTGTGCCCGCTTTGCAAATAAAAGTGCAAGCGTACCCACTTTTTCGCGTAACTTCAACATACGGGCTGAAGTAGCAAAGGCAATCACGCAAAACTTCAGCATTCTAGTAGATGGGCCTGAAGTAGCAAGTATGCTGACCCACTTTTGTCAAATATAGAGGTCGACTCCTACATCTTGATATCCTAATATGCGATCATGCGATGAGTTATTGCCGCAGAAACTCATCTGAAATCTGAATTATTTGATCATCTACTTATTTGTAAATTGTACTCGCAAAAATACACATCTCTAAGCAAATTAATAGTATATGATTAGGTTGATGTCACATGATAAGACATCTCCTAAACCCTCTCACATCAATTTGCCAAGTTGCTAAAACATCCATCAAGTACTTGTCTTTGCCAATGTAGTCACATATCTAAAATCTTCCAGGAATCAATAGAAGGCTGTCTAATTCTATCGATGAAGCTTTTCAAACTGGCACTTAACCAATTACGAAAATTTAATCAGAATCCAAGAAAATCAAATTAGAGAACTGGCAAGTGTAGTTTTGATGTTGGTCGGAAATTACTCCCATTACACTCAGAATTGGATTTCACTTCTGTTCATTCCTCGACACCTTTTTTTTCTTCAAGTAGTTGGTAGCATGTACAATGCAAGTGCAACTAGAACTTTCTTCCTCGTTAAAAATTACAAGGCATCAATATTGCTGAATGCTGAATGAAATAGTAGCAAATAAAAGAAAACAAGAACAAAAATCAAGGGAGAGAGCAAACTCTGATACATCTCTTCAAGTCTCCCTTTCAAACAACCACGAACATGCATTTAAGTAACAAAGATCAGTATTATTGAATGTCAAAGCATAGATCTGCTATTATTCTTGCTACAGCAGCAGTCTCGTGGGTACTTGAACAAAGACTGAAGATTATTTCTTTTCTGATAAATTACAAAGACTCTAAATATTATACAAGTGCGCCTACCAGTAAAGTGGTATCATGAATCTATTGGTACTCCTCTCAAATCTGAGTATACCTTTTTCCCAAAATATTTCACTAGTGTAGAATCCTAATGCTACAACAAGAACGGGAGGTAAAAGAGCTAATACTCTCTCCTAGACAATTTTAGCAGGTTTAGTACGTTCTCATAGACGATGAACGTAATGGAAGCTGCAGGGACATTTTTCAGCATGTTCGCGGTGATACCTCTGTAGAAGCCTTGTATGCCCTCAAACCTGCAAGATAAAAAAATTTCAATATCTGGTAACAACTAGAACTCCATTGATACATGATATGACAGAAAATTTAGTCGTTTCTCTAGTATTATAAGTCGTGAAGATCTTCATAAGAATTCAGGATTGACTCTTCAAAACCCCTAGCATGAAACTGCATTGCTTTACTAGATTTTTGAAAAAAAGTAGTTTATATTTTACACTATTAAGTGCAGACATTTTACACAAGTGGGTGCTAACTTGGTGACGTGGATTAAGACTAAGACATAAGGGTAATTAGCAAATTTATTTATTTTATTTTAATAAAGAATATGGTAATAAAATTTTTACTTGAAATAGCAAGTATTATTGATGTCAGAAGCCAACACTAAGTAAGTGTTGTAATTACATCCAAAAAGATAGCAAAAGGAGCTTTTAAGAAGGAGAAAAATACTGACTATCTATACATAAGATTTAATGAACTATAACAGGGTTTCACTACCATCTACCATTCCAATTTACACCAAGAAGATTCAATAAGGGATACATATTTTTGAGAGGAACTATACCTTCTTCCAAGGTTGAACTTACTCTAATGTGGCATAAGTCTATTTTTGTTTCTTTTATGAAGTAACTACCTCCTTAAATCATGACAAACTTTTAGATTTCTTTCTTGAAGTTGAGTTTGTGTTTTATCTTTCAAGGTCTGAATTTTTCTTCCTGCAGTTGACATCAAGAAATCACAAAATTTCCAACAATCAACTGTATAATTCCCTTTTTTTTTTCTTCTGTTGGTGATAAGAAACAATCAAATGTATAATTTACAAATTCTTCAATAACTAAATGATGAAAGTTCACTCAAATTTCATATAATTTGTTTACCTGTTTCCACAATACGAAAGAAAAGAACAAGAGGGGAAAAATTAAGGAATTTTGCCAATAAAGGGGGTTCTACTTTCTTCTCTTATTTTACAATGTAGACGATCTTTATTGCATGTTATTAGATGATGGGAAGAAACAGGATGGAGAAAATAAGGATTGAGAGAGGACTTCAAAAACTTGAAACATGTAATTTGCTTCCCATGCATCTCTTTTTACTAAACTTAACGGTCTTAAAAAAGAATTACGGTGTCAGTGTAGAAAAATAAATAAAAGGAATGATAATTTCTTTGGCTTTTGTTTATTCTCAGTTTGATTCCCTGATACTGAAAGCCACAATTAAGAGCATTCGATGAACAGATATTTAAATTCTGAACACAGCTCAATATAAAGCAACTCAATGTTTGATGCCAATCAAGTGCATCAGCAGTAAATAAGGCTGAAATTTATCCTGACCTTGCAGTTTCCTTCACAACATGCCAGCTATCCATGTATCTCGGAACTCCAGTTGTACTTGGTCGTTGCTGTTCAAAGAGAAGATAGACCTTTTAACTACTTTACAGAAAATCAAAATCAAGAGCCAGTAGATGCTCGTCTCCTCCGGAAGAGTTGCATCAAGTGCCACAATAGTAATATGAAAAGCAGTTACCTGCAATCGAGATCGTACAACCTGCAAAAGTTCCATTTAAACACATAATTAGATAAAGAGAAAAGTAAGGGACACAGGGTAAAAGATTGTTGGAACAAATATGCAGCTTTAGGTGAGTGCTCCACAATGCTCTCAAAACCTTCTGTTCCCAAACCCATATCCCCAACAACAGAGATAAGAACAAACTTATCACACCCCTAACATACCTGAAATGGGTATGTTGTGAGAATTGCTGCCAGCTTGGAAGAAGCTCCTAGTGTTGCATAGTCAACTGAATCCTGCGAAAGAAATTGAAGAGCAAATACTAAGGGGCAAGTCTACAGTATTACTTCAAGACAATCAAGAGAAGTTAGAATCCTATTTTATTCCTCATGTTTTCCGACGAAGAAAACTAATCATAACAGTGATCACAATATCACTGGCATCTGATAGTGTTCTTGAGTAATGATCAGCCTCCAGATATGGTGCAACCAATTTTTCTCCATTTACTTTGAGCCTTAATGAAGTCTCCTTGCTTTCAGACAAAAAATGCAGTATATCACCACTTAGGAGCAGTTGGTTTCTACAAATTGATCAACAAGTGGCAGTTCACTGGCTTAAAATAAACCATCTCTCACCACATAAATAATAACAAGAACCACAAAGTCAGTTTAAAAAATAACTGAATCATTCTTCATTCTGATCTGCTTATCAAACAAAATTTACTTTCTTCTAGTAGTTGGGGTAAGATCTATGTACACATCACCCTCCCCATACCTCACTAGTGGGATTACACTGGGTATGTTGTTGTTGTAAATTTATCTTTTTAACGGGGAAGGGGAAGGGGTTGGTCAGGCTAGTGTCACTCTGATGCAGTCATTTAGGGACTGAAAAATAAATCTAATGTGCCTTTGGATAATCCGTAGACATGAAATAGAAATGATACCTTAGTCGCTCAATGAGAAAATGTTTGAAAGTTTTTGCGCGAACAGGATTTCCTAGAGCACCAACTTAATGTTTGTGCACAAGTACCATGACCAAATAATGAGGATAGAAACTCGCACTACTAAGAGTTGGACAGTGTTTAGATACAGGGATCAGGTTTGCTGGTCATCCAAAGATAAAAACAACTATTCAGTTGTAAATTACATCCAAAGAAAGCAATAGCATAGCTTTTAGAGCCTCACCAACAAGTCAGCAGCTGAGGCAAGAGTGTTTTCATGTTCCTGAGCTTTCGAGCTAACAAGAACTTTACGAAATTCTTCATATGCTGTGAACTGAATAGCGCCATGTGTAACCTGCTGAAGCAATAGCAAACCAGCGTGTTTCATGAATGGAAGGTTACATTTCAACATTAAATTGGTTATATCTTGTTTGGGTAATCTATCCAAAAAGTTAAAAGAAGCTATGAGGTATAATTTTGAAAATTTACGTCAAGATAAGAACACATTCATTTACAGAACTGCAGAGAGACTATGTGCAAGAATAAAAGAAAATGTAATTCTAACCAGAAATAGGCCTGGCATAAGCCCCTTATAAAGTGCCCTCCATCCTTCTTCTTTCATTATGGTTCTTACAGCATCTGAATCAATCCATAAACAACAACGTTCATATGAAGTTAATAAGTAGGATAGTAGATGCAAAAGAGGCCAGTTGGCTGACTGAATGTGCATGCAGATACAAAAGAGAGCAGAGGCTTTATAAAAGAATGTTGCTAGTCACGAGAAATATTTAAATTTTAGAATTCAATCAGTAGAAAGCACTTCTTCATTTTTCCAGGTCAATGACTAGAAGTTACATAATCAACATTTAAAACCCTTGAAGGAGATATTGACACAAGATGCAACTACTGTACTGAGATAAAGGAGCTTTATCAAATTTTTTCTTTTTTTATAAAGAGGAGTTTTGTCAATTTTAACTATTAGAAAAAAATTACCAGAAAAGAAATGAAACTATCTAAAAAACAAAGAATTGTACATAGTGATCAAGAATAAGTTTCCAACTTTCCATAGGTAAGTCCATTCTTGACATACAAGAATCTTGCTATTGTGGACAGCAAAAAGCTATTACAGAATTCCAGATACATGTTAATTTCGTGGCTGATGTCTGATAAAAAAAAAAATTAAAAACAGGATGCAAAACTGTAGAACTGCAAAATTGCAGAAATAGAGGAAGCAACTCTTATATTAAATTAAGATGGAAAGAAGTTGTCCTAGAGTGCTCAAAGTTAGACAAATACACAATGAAACACGATGGTGGCAAGTTAATACAAGAGTGAAGCAAACCATGAAACCCGGTGTATGGATGAATCTGATTAGGAGTCTGAAGTTGCAATCTTGTTTTCACAAGCCAAAGAGGGTTGGTACACAAACTGACCTGAATTCAGACAAATACACTTTTTAAAATATGACATAGTCTGCATATTTGGGGGGGGGGGGGGGTCAGGTTACAGTTACTTAAATAAGCATGCCACAGATTTTGTCCACCTAAAGATTTTCATGTCAGTGGTAAACCTAATAAGTCATCAATCTGTTGATATCAAAACTGAAAGGGGGGAAAGATAGTCCTCAAAAAGATCAACACAATCAAATTTTTTTGTCTATAAGATTTTCCAGCTCCATTATTTAACTAACACCTAAGCACAGACATTTGTGGTTTGCCAACAATTGATGGGAACACCTCCTTTTTTTTCTTCTTTTTTTCGAGTCCAAAACAATAGGTTTGTTACTCAACCATGCCTTTATTTGAGAAAAAGAATTTACATTGGTAACACTTCTAACAACAGTAAAAGTAAGGGATTCATTACCAGCAAGACAACTACAATTGCACTCCTACAAGGACTACTACAGCAAATAAAGAATCGCATCCTCCAACTATCTATATTTGACACTCCTTCCAAAAACTGACTAATTAAATGCTGAACATCTAAACACATGAACTACACATTCATTAAAGCATCAGAAATCTGACTACTGACCAGAGCTCCTGCTTCTGCAGCTGAAGCAAGATGAAGGCCGGGACTCAGCTCCTCCCTGCTTCTCAGATACCTTTGCTTAGCCTTGCTATAGCTATGAGAGGGAAATTTCAAATGTATGAGTTTGAGAAAGATGTCTCTCAAGCCTAGACATGTTTTTTTCTTCCATTTTTTGGCAAGCGTAGACATGTAAGAAGAATCAAAGAGAAAGCAGTATCATTTTGTACCATCTTGGTACCTTATAAATAAACTTTTACCTTATTAAAAAAAAAATCAAAGAGAAAGCAACCTAAATGTTGACTGCTTCTTACAAGGCGAACATTGTGTCTCTTACAAGCAATCCCATGTATGAAATAATGATTGTTACCTATTAACTGACATGTAATGGATGTAGATATTAATATTAAGCGCTGTAAATTCAGTATCAAAAACAGTAAAGTAAACAGTATGTTAAGACAATCAACTTTCTTTTAATAAATGGATTATGTAAACAAAATAACACTTACAGCTTGTCAATCATTAAAATTGACTATAAAAGATTCAAGTGAAACAATCAATGACCTAATGGGATCTTCCAATGTATATTTCGACGTGCAATGGAATTCATAGGTATAGTAAGAAGCTCCATCAAATAGATTTGTTCTTTTGCTATATTTTGATTTCTTGTCTCTTTCTGATGGCTTTACAACGGGGAACCCAAATAAATATAATAACATAGACCAAAAGTAAAAAGGGAAAATCCCTTGATCAGGTCTTGAATGAGACAAAATAGTGTTCCATGTACTCATGGATACAACTTGCGTGGAGCAAAGACTTCACAAGGGAAAAAAAGATAAACTGACGGAGAGCAGCCTTCTTGCGGATAGGAAGAGAGCTAAAACATGAAAATAAATTATATTATCACATAATTGATTCCAAAGATGCTTTTGGGATCTGGGAAATGAAGTTCAGTCTTTAACGTTCTCCAATGAAATACTATAAAATAGTACTACTATTATCAAGGACATCAACAGAAGATCTGTACTTACAAGAAGAAATATAAACCCCATGAAATAGTTGACCCAAGAACAGCAGGGTAAAAGCCAGCATAAAGTCCTCTAAGACCCTGCAGCACAGACAACATGATAACTTAATGAAATCATCTTGGTGGAAACATGAGCACTTATATGGGTAATAAGGTAAGGATTCGGCAGTCTGCAGCACAAAACTCAAAAGTGGGAAGCAAGGAAAGGAGCTCCATATACACAAGCATACGCCAGCAGGATGTTTGATTGTGATTGACAAAGTGTGATGGAGTTTCTCCCTATGATTATGTCATGAGGCTGAATGAATCAACTCTAAGTAACAAGAAAGCATTCAGTCAAGATTTGCATACTGACATCTCACTCCCCTCTTGACATTCAAGTAAAGAAATTAACCATCTTTATTAGAAAACCTGTCTTTCTAGTTGGAGTAGCAATGTACAAACTCTATTAGGATACACTTCCTCTCGGTTCCAAGAAGATTCTTGAGAGATAAAATGAGTATTGCTACCGTAGATCTGATATCATAATGTGGAGAATTCAGGAAAGCAAACATAAAACTCCATAGGTATCAGTCAGTAGTACTAGGGTCCACACAAACATGACCTCATTTCGCCATAGAAGGATACTTGCTGAAAACATGCCATTTAGATACACCTAGGTCAGAGCATTCACTCAAAAGAAGAAGAATTAACCCAAATAGCCGTCCACTTATTCTCTTAAACTAAAAATAGCCATCGAATGTATAATATACATATAATTCATGTATAATATATGAATAACTGTGTATAATCAATATATAATCTATGTATACCGGCTAGAAAAAGTAAACATTGAATCTAGCTGGCTATTTGTAACAATCCCAACACTAAACCATGTACCAATTATTTTCCCGATGCTGATATTACCTATTTGAGAAGCTCAAAATTCATGAAACATGCATCCTTGACATATTACTATACGATTCGTCTTTCATGAAAAACTACCAACTTGATGAATTGAAAAGCAGTTTCTTTTGGAATAGTAGCAATACATATATAGCTAAGCTTCAATATATGCAGGGAAATTATAAAATACAGAAAAACAAACCTCAGTTCGAGCAATGGTAAATAAAGCTTGAGGAGTGTTCCTATAAGCCGGGACGTTCGAGATTCTTCCATCGTAAACTATGATGTTAACATTTACGTCAAAATCAAGGTCGAAATTACAACACGAGATCATACATTTTGCTATATAGCATAAAAATCATAGAGACAACTACCTTGGAACCTGGTACGAACAACGTCAAGGGGATGAGAGAAAGTGACGGTGGCGAGGCCAGCCACGGCGCCGGCGGTGGCGTTTTCCCACTGCCAGTCTGCCGACGCCAAACCTGCCATCTTTTTCATGGCTTCGCCTAGCGTTGGCTTCCCCTCTCCCCCAACACTCTTTTTCTTTTCGCCTTTTACTTTTTGCAGCTGGCAAAAATTAAATGGAACTTCCTATGCAAACTAAGCGGCGTCGTATTAAGCTCCAGTGACGCCTGACGTGTCCGCAGCTTGCGCCTGCTCAGTAATTGTGGAAATTTAAAAGCCAAAACATGTATTACAACTACCAACATTTTTTTTATATTAAACACCCAGGTTTCATTTAATTTAGAAATACGTAAGTATGGATTGTAGCATAGAGATCAATAATGCATGAATTGTAATGCAAACTTTATAATACAAGCATTGTAATATACTTTCTCTGGTCCACTTTAATTAATTTTTTGGTTATTTTTACATATATTATAAAATCCATCTTTTAGTACTAATTAACAATAAAATTGACCATATTAACCTTTAATTTGTTCATTGAAAATATAATAAATACTTCTAGACTCTTTACTCCAAGGACAACTTTTAAAAAAAAAGAAATAACTCCTTCTTGATAAAAATCAAAAAAATCAAATATTATGAGCCACAAAAAAATACAAAAAAAAAATCAATTAAAGTGGACCGGAAGGAGTAGGAATTAAGTATTACTATTGGATTTGCACAAAAGATTATCATACTATGCATATTTTAAAAACGATAATTTTAGACACCTCCCTTCAGGTTTTGCTTCATCATACTGACCTCCCATGTGGTTCATAATATTACACCATACCCCCCCTCATTTTAATTATTCAAATAATTCTTTTACTTATTAATTATTAAAGTTAAAAAAAAAAAAAAAAACTTTACCCTTGCTAATATACTCCACTGTTAATTAGCTAAAAAGCAAAATCTTTTAGAAATCAATATATAAATATAAAACAATTAGGCAAACAATTATAATGTAAATCATAAGTACATATCACCTAGGATGCAAGTGTTTGAAGACCTTTCCCATTCATTTTTATCAATAAACTTCTTTTTCAGTAAAGCATAGTAGAAAAAAAAAACAATTTAGATATTTCAGAAAATGACAAGGGCTTCGCTGTAACACCATATTTTCCGGCAACACATCGCATTCTGAAGGACTTGATACTTTTATTATGATAAATTTTGAAGTATTAAGATATTTAGATGTCGTAGTTGTCCTAAGTTTGGTGTTTTTCCATCTCTGCATAAAACCTTAAATAAATTATCATACTTTAAATTAAACCTTTAACGAGAGACAAAGAAACATAAATATGTAGGAAAGTACCTAAATTGATTTCCTTTACAGAGAAGCTGGCTTGTCGCTGAACGTGGAAGAGAAATACAGTGACGAGTCTTGATTTGGGTTTTTTTATTCTTAACAAGTTCCATTTCATAAGATATTAATACAATTAATTAATTAAAAGAGTTTGGTATTTTTTGTACTTTTTAAAATTAGTAATTAAAAAATAAAATTAAAAGAAAATCAAAGTAAGGGAGGTATGCGTAATAGTGAATCACATCACATGGAAGGTCAGTGTGAAAAGCAAAACGTGAAAGCTCTCTGCAATTATCTGTTTAAAATATATTTATTTTTAATAAAGTAAAATATTTATGACTGTATGGATGATTATTTTTATTATTTAATTATTTTAATGCATATATTCTACTTCCTACTTTATGTCACATAAAATAACATACAAACTTTAACCAAATGCAATAACCAGCAACAAAGAAAATGGTCGAACGCCTAAAGACGAATTTAATAGCCTAGAGGCCCTAGACTTTTGTACCATATGATCCAGTAGGAAAAAGGCACAATATGGTCCCTAAACTTTTCTTAAATGTCTTATTGCCCCTTCAATTATCACCTTAGCATGTTTAACCCTGATATTACCAGAACAAGTAAGAAGTTTATCTTTGTTTATGTTTGGCCGAAGCTCGTATGATTAGAAGGCGAGAGTAACATCATCCAAAAGCTCGACTCATTTGTTCCAAATCAAAGTTAGCGTTTGGACATAGATTTGATTAAAATTTGAAAAAAGAGTTTTTGAAATTATGTTAAAAAATAATTTTTGAAAGTTGAAGTTGTGTTTGGACATGCATTTTATTTGAAGAAAAGTTAAAGTTTTATAAGTGGAGGAAAAATTTTCACCCAAAACCTGCCCTAAACCAGGATTTGGGAGCTTGAAAATTTTTGATTTTTTTTCCCCAAAACATGATCATATTTCATAAACAAACAGTGTTTTCAATTTTTTTTTTTAAAATATGAGGCCAAAATGTATGGCCAAACAGGAGCAAATTTAAGGCCCCGTTTGGCCATGAGTTTTGCCAAAATAAATTTGGATTTATTTTCAAAACTCATGTTTGGCCATAAATTTTGCCCATATTTTGGCCAAATCCCAAATCAGCTATTGAGCTGATTTTGGGCCAAAATCCCAAAACTTGGAAATTATATATATGTTTTTTCAAAATAAAGTTGGAAAATATGTTTTGAAAACGTATGTCCAAACACATTTTCATCTTCAACCAAACTTCACCCAAATCAAATTTTTCAAAATAAATTTAGGATCTATGGCCAAACGCTAGCTAAGTTTATAGTTTCACGATCACACTTCCAATTTGCGTGTGGTGAGATGTTCTTTTTCCGGCATCTTTTAGTTTTGCCATTATGACAATTGGGCAAAAACAAGATATTGTTCGTGCTGTTGTAATGATTTCCCTTAAAATTTTCAGTAGCATGCCCCTACCCTCCGCTACGCCGCACCATCTTGCATTTATGTAGTAAACCTTGCGAACCATTTCGACCATCTAATCAAATTAAACAACCAATGATTTCTATTTGGTGCTCATAATATAGTTGAAAATCCGGAGACAACCCATCGTTCTTAATTGCTTCGATATAATGTGGGAGCTGCAGATTGTTGATACACTGAGTTGGAATACCAATATACCATGAAAAGAATTGTTAGCATGGCGTTGGCAGCTATATAATCTCAACCACAAGATGATAGCGGGATGCAAGAAACTACAAATTCATCCACAATCAAATATACGCTTAAGCGCTATCTACTTGAGTTAAACAGATAGTCATCATAAACAAAAATATGACATACTCAAAATTTCCTCATGCATAATGGCAAAGGGTCCAACCAAGAAAACATCATCACTCCTAAATTCTTTGACTTGAAATGTGAATAGAAGCTTTCTGTCACTGTGTGAACCTTGTCATGATAATCTCAAACCAACTGGAGCCTAAATAATTTAAAGAAAAAAGTACAAACTGGTCTTACTGGATGGAAAACTAACCCATGGTCACAATATACGATAGCTTTTTCAGCTTATAACCTATCAAATCTATATAACATTGTGCATCAATCTTAAGATGTCAGTTCAACCAAATAGCTCTAGAAGGTCCTAGGAACCTCAAGGTCTCCTTTATTCGAAATAGAAAAGATAGCCTCTGGGCTGGTTAGTGCTTGGCTGCTTGCTTAGTAACCATGAACCTCCCAACCTGATGCAACACCAAATGTAGATTCTGTTACAAAATCATGACTTGTAAACTCCCAAACCTTGTCGCAAAGATACAATCAAGGAATCTGTATAACATTCAGAAAATGTAAGCACTAGCTTTTAGTGCTTCCAAGTTATTTCATCTTTAAACTCATTAAGGAAATTAATGATACAAGAAAAAGTCACCAGCCAATGAATCAGGTTGCAATATACCAAAAGTCATCTACAAATGCAACAAAGAAAGGGCATCCCTTCCTCTGTCCCAAAACAAAAGCAAAAAAAGAAAAAATTTGTGTTATCTTATGTAACACTCCAGACTTTAGACAGAGCCCCACATCGGCAAAACATAAGAGGGATGTTGGGTGTATAAGCTAACAAGCTTTAGACCCTAGTGACGCGTTTTAAACCTGTGAGGACTTAGGCCCAGAGCGGACAATACCACTAGCGGGCTGGGCTGTCACATCTTATCTCCATACATAGGGAAGAAGGTTACGCAAATCCCATCTCAAACAGTTTGATAGATGAAGGGTAAACCTCCAAGAGACTGCATCTTAGTAGTAAGTATCTAATGCATGCAGGTTAATAGATGTTATTCACAACAAGTAGATATCTACATGACTAATTATATGATGTAATTGTTACGAAAACCTTTTAACAGTGTGTTCTTCAAAAGAAAAGATAAATATGACCATTTTTTACCAACTCAAATTAGATAGATATTGATGATCCAATAGTAAAGATCAGCTACAAGCTGAGTAAAACTAATCGAATGGGAAGTAGAATTTCCTTTGGTTCCAAAATATCAAACAACGGAAGATGCACAGTGAAGTGATTACCCACTTAAATTCTTCCACTTGGAACTCTGAGAATATTTCCCCCATCCACTTTTGTTCTGCCAGTCCCATTCAACTATTTTCCCCTAAAACTATTTAAAGAATCCCTAGCCTTCACAATAGGCTTGCGGGACATGCAACAGAGCTTTAGACCAAAGGGGAGCACTGGCGCAATGGTAAGAGTTGTTGCCGTGTGAGAAGGAGGTCAAGGGTACAAGCTGCGGAAACATAAAATTGTAGAAATGCAAGTTAAAGGAAGCCTAAAATAAACCCAATGTGCTCCTGTCCTTCACCAGATGCAATAGATGCATTGCAGGAGTTTAGTGCACCAAACTGCACTTTTATTTAAAAAGAGCTTCAGACCACCCAAGCTTTCTAATCAGCCTTTTAGACTTTGAGAGACACCACAGAAAATCCAACAATCCTCCATCCGGCAGCATATCATGCCAAGGGCGATCCACACTTCATGCATAACGTACTAAAAAGAAAAGAAGATCACAACTCTAGTAAACTCAACTTTCTCCCACCCTGATAACAATAAATATTGTACCTAAACCGAGGTATCATATCGTAAACAAAGATTACCAACTTATGCTTCCACACAGGTTTTAGCCAGAAGTTTAAACTAATTCATTAAATTCTAAAGATTGCTAAAAGTACACGCAATCCACTCAGTGCGCTCACCTGCTCACTATATTTTGCTCATGGGCCGATATTAAGATATTGAATAGACATGCTTCAAAATTGTTAGTTGAAAAAAAGAAAATGCATCAACTGACCAAATAGTGAGAAAGCAGAGTTATGTAGCATATGAAAGCAGGAAATACAACAATATCATACGTTCTGCAAAACAATTATCATGGGTTCCTATAATTGTAGAATAACCGAAAATCTTTGATTTCATAGTCTTTATATCACAGCAACACAAAACAGTGAGAAATATTGTGCATCTATCCAGCTTGGCTCATTCTCTATTATTAAGAATTGCATTCCACTGATTCAAATTCATAAGCAGCTTTTTAATTTAGAATGACATGAACAATTACCTCACTCCATAGTGACTTTAGCTCCAACCCCTTTCATCTTCTCAATGATTTTCTCAGCCTCCTCTTTCGTAACACCTTTCTTCAACACAGTCGGAGCCTTTTCCACCAAATCCTTAGCCTCTTTGAGTCCCAGATCAGTAAAAGATCTTACTTCCTTAATAATCTTGATTTTTGATCCGGCATCAAATCCCCCTTCAAGTTTCAATTCAAACACAGTCTTCTCCACCTTCTCCTCTGCCTTTCCCGCAGCTGCCCCGCCCTTTCCTTTCATCCCTCCAGCACTAAATCCCATTCCGGGCATCATCATTGCCATTACAGGCATCTCTTCAATACCCATTTTCGTCCTCAAAACCTCACCTAAATCCGATACTTCCAGCAAAGTTAGACCCGAAATCTCATCAACTATCGCTGATACTCTCTCTGGTGGGGCCGGCTTTGATTCCTGAGCTGACGTTGTGAAATTTGAACTATAGAAATGGGTTTTGTAGAAATTTTGAATCTTGGACTGAGGGAGTCGTCTATAGAGAGAATGCACATTACGTGTTTGATGAAATGTGGAAATGGTTCTGGAACGGCGAGATAGAGAATGAGAGATAAATCCATTGAAGCACCTCATGATTACAGAGCGTTAATATTGCATAAGAGCTATTTAGAGAATTGTTTGGACTTTGTAAGGGTGCCGGAGACGGTGATTACGGCGGCGACCCAAATATGGGTTTAAGGGGTCTGGGGAAGTACGAAGGTTGGGGAGAGGAGGTTTTAGGCCTACTAGCATACAGAGTATTAACTTGGGCCCCTTAGGTTATGGAAATGTTATTTATGCCTTAAAAGTTTGAGAGTTTCCAGATTATAAAATTTCTGTTGTTTTTCTTGTATAATTGTCTATTTTCAATGCTGCTTAGAAATAAGAAAGACATGGAACTTAACACCCAATAAATAATACCATAAAGGACAATTTTCAGATGTTCTAGAAATTTTGAAGATAGATTATCAAACTTCTTTTGTTTTTCTTTTTCATAGTTGTTTATTTCCAATGCTGTTTAAAAATAAGAAACTAACTTATCAAAAATATTGCTATAAGCAACCTGTCATCCAAAATATCGGAATATCACAATATTTGGATCGGTTTTTAATTCAATGGCATAATGATTCATTCCGTATTCAACCTATCAAGTTAATAAACAGAGTCACGATTCAATAATTTTAAATTTGAGGTTGATTTTACCATATCAAACACAAGATATACAAGTCATCAATTGTGTACACACTCATCAAGCTGACTCGAATTATCCCTTTAGATATTCTGAATTACAAAATAGCAAGCCAATTTCAAGTTGGACCGATGATTATAACCTTGGGTAAAGAACAGGTAGCCTGTTGAAATTGCTGTAAAGTTGTTCTAGTTTGTAGTTAGCGACAATAAATAGCTGGTTGTTCATTCTCCACGTGTTTGAGCTTTCAATTCATTCTCATTGTGATATTATGTTGTGTGAACCTTTGTTTTCTCAGGAAGAAACTTTTGCTGTTTCCATTAAGATTGGCAGTGAGTATATATCGAATTGTACTTACTAAACATTTAAAAACACGTTGTAATTCATAGGTTTTAATTTCTCCAAATGCCTGATCATGGCACTCAAGACCGCATGCAATCCCAATCAGACATACACAAGTTGAAAAAACAAAAAGAGTAGAAAACTCGTATGGTGTCACGAGCTTTGTCTTAGAGGCATTAGATACGCTGCTTTAAATAGTAAGGATGAGATGGACCTTGAAAAACATTGCTTAAATTATCCCTTCTCACTCATAACAGTAGTGTTTACCCTCAAAATCGGATAACAATTGAATTTGTAAGTGATTTTAAGGAAATGTGGATTAAATTGATACAAAGTGGTAAATTAAATTGCAATTGAAATAAAGTACAATAAAGTAAACTCATACCACACGAATTGAACAATTACAGCCTTGGGAGGTGATCCACCCTTGAACAGAATGCACTTCGATCAATGTCAAGACACAATTGAATAAGAACTTTAAAGAGAAAATAACAGTATATTGCTTCTGTATGCGTGTCACAATGCGTCTTTACAAGTAATTAGACCCCATTTATATAGTAGGGGAGTCCTACTTTAGGTACAATTCTATAAAAGGTAAAAATCTCCTGATTTGCTGATTTGTCGGTTCCTTGATACGTGTCGAGATTCCCGCAGTCACACCCGGCCGGTCACGGATACTTCGGCCTTCTGTTATTTCGGTCTTCTGTTGGTTATACTGGCAATGTTTCCTCGAGCTCGTTGGGGGTCAAGGTCGATTCGGGGATCATGGACTCGATGTTCTCGAGGACGGACATTCTGACCTCGTGTTCTGGTTCGATGGGACTCAGGGTCGATATTCAATCCCTCACGTTCCGAGCCCGATCTGTCATGTAGTGGATGAGCCCGATTTCGACAGTATACAGATAGTCCCCTCGTTTTTTGGAGAGTAAACGACGAGAAACAATATGAGCTTCTAATTCTCACCTCGATACTCCGCATCAGAAACGATAGAATGGATGAAACGTCTCGTCAGTCACGTCTTAATGGCACTAAATGCTTGTCAGTTGCTGGTCAGCCACTCCTGGATTTGAACCGTCATTTGAAAACTATAAATATCCCTTCTTCATTCATTCAAACTTTACATCCAAACCTTCTCTACTCTTTGTTCCTTAGAAATCTCCAGATCTTCTAGCACTTGTATCTGATTTCTTGAGATCTTTGTAAGAACTTTCACTTGTCTTCATCTCAAACCATCAAGTGTATCCCATTAAATTCCTTTTTTTCATCTCTTTCCAACCATTTAAAAGAAATGGCGAAAACTCCGAAAACAGTTCCCAAAAAAGAAACTACTTCTTTATCACGGTTGGCCAGCGAGGAACCAGTGGCGGAACTTCCTCAGAGCACGTTCATTCCAGGCGGGTGCTCGGTATCCGCCGATTTTAAGGTTGAAAAACCTTCACCCGCACCGGGCCGGGTGAGAAGGTTCGAGGTACATCTGCTCGATCACTGAAGAAATTCTCCCCACGGTTAAAACGGATTGCAACTGGGTCGGCAAAGACGTGGTGGTTCCCAGGCCCGATAAAGATATTACTACCCACGTCGAGGGATACTTAAATGCTTACACTTATCTCTTTATGCTGGGCCTGTTGGACCCGATAATTATCCATTTATGCAAAAGGTATGAGGTGTGCCTCGGCCAGGTTCACCCTTCGTTCTGGAGAATCGTAATCCTTCTCTGGTTCTTTGTGAGAAAGATCGACGGATTCTCGTTCACCGTCAACCACCTTATGCGCCTATACAGTCCTCGACTCTTTCGGGAGGGGGGGGGGAGGACTAATTAAACTTGCACGACGGGATAGTAAAGTCCCGTTTGCGAGCATCGATGAAGATCGGGATCGAGGTTGGCTAGGCCGATTCGTCCGAGTGAGGACCTCGGACCTAATTCCAGTAGAGTACATGCCGTTCCCGAGAAGTGGAACACAAAACATAAGTAAAGTTTTGCTTTTCCCAAAATTTTATTTTCACTCTTTTTTCCTTTTTTCTTATCAGTGTTTGGTGGCGATGTAGTTGTTGCTCGGGTCCCGAACGCAGTCCCTCAACTCAAGGAGTGGGTTGAGGGCATTGTCTCTCAAAAGCCATATTCCGAACGCACATGGCGCGAACTTTCAAAAGGCCGGTGGGAGGCCCGTTCTCACTGTGAGATTCCTTTCTTTGAGTAGACAACACTTTGGTTTCTTTCATGCTACTGAGTTCTTACTCGTTTTGTTTCTCTTGTAGGTCTTTAAAAGGATGTCGTAATGAGGCCTCCATCCGGCGACGAGGATGGCCCAGCCCAGTCCATTGCTCCGAGACAAGGCGATGAGAAGAAAAGAAAGAGGGCTCCGACTTCTCCAAGCTCAGAGAAGAAAATAATGAAAAGAAAGCTGGTGCGCAAGCCTAAAGAAGGTACCGGTGCTTGAGCCCGGCCCGCGTGCGGTCGTAGTTCGAGGGACGAGGGGCCTCCGAATCTGAGAGAGGTGAGGCTGATCTGCCTCGATCTAGGGAGGCCGATGAAGAGGTCGATGTCGGGGCCAGTGTGGAGACCGTGGTCGAGGCCAATGCGGAGGCCATGGTCGAGGCTTCCGGGGATGAGGTTAGTGCCCCAAAGGATGTACTCGGTGTGATAGACATCACAGAGTCGCCTTTGTTCACTAAGTCTATGATCAACGAGGTTCAGGCAGTGAAACCTCGCCCTAACGAGGGGCGCCATGGAGTGGACGACCTCTTTCACGGCTTTTTTGATGGCGTGAATTCTACCGCCACGGAGGAAGTCAACAGATTGGGTGACTTAGAGGTGCCAAGGAAGAGTCCATCTTCGGGAACAAGCGGGCCTTCATCAAGCCCGAAATTAGTAAATCGATTCCCAGCTCCAAGCGTGGATCCTGACCGGAAGCGATCGATTATTATCTCTATTCCGGAGGATGCCCGTGTCCTTTCTTCCCCTGTAGGGGTGGCAAGTTACCTTCGGTGCTTGGTTACTGAGGAGGACCAAGACAAGATGAACGAGGTGGAAGCGCCCTACCTGTTCAATGAAGCTCAACATGCGCTAAACCGAGTAACTTCAGATACCTCTTGTTGATTTCTAGTTTGTACTTAGATTAATTTATAGATGATCTTAACCTTTCTCTTTGTGTTTGTAGGCCTCGGTGCTTCACCATGAGACTTTTCTCTGGTTTCGGGAAGAGTTAAACCAATATGAGGCCGAGATTCGAGGGCTCACTGAGAAGAGGGATGCTTACAAACTTCTCAGCGAGCAAAGTGAAGGGGAGGCTAAGAGCCTCCGGGCTGAGCTAGAGGTGGCTCGGAAGGAGGATGATGACCTAGTTTAGGAGGTAAGAAGAGTATTTGAGGTTAGTGATGATGAGTTGGACACGGTGACTAACGGTCTGAACCCCCAGGTCCAAAAGAAACTTGATCAGATCGTGCAGCTCCAGCGCAGAGGTGGATGCGGTAAAGGCCGAGGCCGAAGAATGGAAAAGAAACATGGATCGCTTCGCCTCGGAAAAGGACCCCGGGCACAATTGGCTTCGGCTGAGGTCTAGCTTCGAGCTCTAAAGAAGAAGGCCTTGGTGCAAGCCAAAAAGATCGAGGAGCTCCAGTCTCAGCTAAATGCGGTCATCTCCGATTGAGAAAATCTGGCCAAGGAACTTGAGACGGCCAAGTTGGAGGCCAAGGCGATTAATGTCGATGCCGATGAGATGGTGGTTGTTTATAAGGATGATGCCGAGGTGGCTCAGGTTCGGGCAAAAGATATCATCGAGTACGCGAAGCGGCAATCTCGAAGGGAGGCCCTGGAAATTCATGCTCGGGGTTTTAGCTTATCAGCTGAGATTGAGAGTGCCAAGGAGCTCGAATTCGAGGCCAAAAATTGGCCTATCCCGAAGACGATGAAGACTCTGAAGATCTGGGCGAGTCCGAGGGTGTAGGAGACCCCGAAAGTAATGATGCAGCCCCCGGCGAAGACTAGGCCACTTAGGCTCTTTTCAGATATTTTTGTTTTTTGCTTTTTGATTGAGGTCGTTTGGCCTTTGTAAAAATTTGTATCGAGGCCGTTTTGGCCCTTGTAAAAATCTTTTGATATATATATAAAGTTTTCTTCCCTTCAGCAATTTTTGAGTTTTTTTCCCTTTGCTTTGTCATTTATATTTGCAAAGATTAAAATGCCTTAGCATGAAATAGTTAGGTTACGTTCGGAGGTTCGAACAAGCCTTACTTTCAACATTATTTTGTTTTAAGGCATCGTGGGGGTTTGGTGTGACCAAAATTTTCCCCAAAGTACTTATAGTTTTTCAGATTATAGTTTGCCGAGGGTAGCCTTTTAGAACCGGTTAAGAAATTTTAAGGCCTTGTTGTTTTTATTACGGGTCTCGGACGTCTCCGAGCCATTTTAATATGGGTTTAGTTCGGGTGTTTCCCAGTGGGCTTATTATCCCAAATTATCCGGGCTTTCCTAAAATAATAGTCCCCGAGTGGGGATGGCCGTAGCTTTTAAAATTCGGGCATTGCCTAATAGGTCTTGTGCCTCCGAGCACCGATAGCTCGGATGGTTCGAGTTTGTTTTCGGACGGAAGTCCCCGAGTGAGAGTGATTGTTCGATCTCGGATTAAGATGGCACTTGGGCTCGATACCTTTAGGGGATCGAATGTAGGAAATTCCTTAAGAAATGCAAGAAAATTTTTAAAGGACAAGATATTTATCCGCAAGGAAGAGATTTCTTTTTATTCTTGTGCATAGTGGTTATACATGTGTACATGTTTTGTGCTAAGGCTCGAGTAGTCTATGCGGGCACGGTTCATTTGACTGTTTGACCCTTACAGTAAATCCTATCGATCAAGCCGAGACCATTTAATCAATAAGTCTATGTCCTTGCTAAAGTCATTATCCGAGGGTAATGCCCCAGTGTCCGAGGTTGATAGTAGAGAAGCCTCGAATACTGTTGATGTGAGCTTTGACACTGACTCATGATCAGCCTTCATTTCTAAGTTAGCACGATCCACTGTTGCCTCGTTAAAAACCTTGCCGAAAAATCCATTTGGGACAAAATCGGTTCAAGGGAAAAAGAGTGCAACGCGTGCTTTCCGACCTAAAAATTGCACCGTTCCTTGTTGGTTACCTGCAAGTGTTAGTTAAAAAATAAGTAAAAAAGAATGAATGGGGTCGTACCTTAGCAGTAGTATCGCTTTCAGTAAGCTATGTTCTAGTTATTCGGTAGCCGTTCACCGTTCATTGCCCCGAGTTTGTACCATTCTTTTCCAGTAATCTCGAGAATTTGATATGACCTTTCCCAGTTTGGCCCCAACTTCCCTTCATTCGGGTTCCGGGTGCTCAATGTGACCTTCCTTAGTACTAAGTTCCCAGTCTTGAAGTGTCGAAGGTTGACCCTTTGATTGTAATATCTCTTGAGTTGCCATTTTTGGGCGGCCAACCGGACAAAGGCTTTGCGCCTTTCATCTAATAGCTCCAGGCTCGTACTCATGGCCTTGTCATTCGATTCCTTTGTTGCATATCGGAATCTAATACTTGGTTCTCTGACTTTGACCAGTATTAGAGCTTCGGTGCCATAAACCAAAGAGAACAGGGTGGCCCTGGTACTGGAATTCGAAGTTGTACGGTACACCCATAGGACTTCGGGTAGGATTTCCTTCCACTTTCTTTTGGCGTCGGTTAACCTCTTTTTGAGGTTTTGGAGTATGGTTTGTTAGTCAATTCAGCTTGTCCATTCCCACTAGGGTGATAAGGTGTTGATAGGATCCGTTTGATCTTATGGTCTTCGAGAAACTTGGTCACTTTGTTGCCGATGAACTGTTTCCCGTTGTCGCACACGATCTCGGCCGGCATGCCGAACCGGCATATGATATGGTCCCAAATGAAATTAATGACTTCCTTCTCCCTGACCTTCTCATATGCCTGGGCTTCCAGTACTTAGAAAAAACAGTCATAAATAATATAATTGAGCCTTACTGGGTGCCCATGAAAGGGGGCCAACGATGTCCATTCCCCACTTCATGAACGGCCATGGTGACAAAACCGAATGCAGCAGCTCCCTGGGTTGGTGAATCATCGGAGCATTTCTTTGGCATTCATCACATTTTCGTACGAACTCCTTCGCGTCCTTTTCCATGTCAATCCAGTAGTAGCCGGCTCTGATCACCTTTTGAACCAATGATTCGGCGCCTGAATGATTTCTGCAGGTGCCCTCGTGAACTTCCCTTAGAATGTACTCGGTATCTCTTGGTCCTAGACATATTGCTAGTGGGCCATCGAACGTTCTTCTGAGCAGGGTTCTGTCTTCGGACAAGCTAAAATGGGTTGCCTTAGTACGCAAAGCCCTCGAATCTTTTGGATATGAGGGCAGTTTTCCGGCCTTTAAATATTCTATATATTTGTTTCTCCAATCCCAAGTTAAGCTTGTTGAGTTTATCTCGGCATGGCCTTCTTCCACTACCGATCTCATGAGTTGTACGACTGCCCCCGAGTTGAGCTTGTCGTCCTCAACCGACGATCCTAAGTTAGCAAGCGCATACTTCACTATTTTGATCCCGAAGTACGTGTTGCAAAGTCCATTCCTTGAACCGATGTAATGTCACTTGCAACTTGTTCAAGTACCTTTGTATTCATTCTTCTATGAGCTCGAATGTTCCATTAACTTGGTTCACCACGAGGAGGGAGTCGCACTTAGCTTCGATCACCTCCGCCCCCAAAGTTTTGCTAGTTCGAGACCTGCAATCATAGCCTCATATTCGGCCTCGTTGTTAGTCAATTTCACAGTTTTAATGGATTGTCTAACCATATTGCCTTTTGGTGGCTTCAATACGATGCCAAGTCCGGACCCTTTTGCGTTCGAGGCGTCGTACGTAAATAGGGTCCAGATCCCCGAAGAGGTCCCTAATTTTACCAACAACTTTTTTTCGACCTCGGGATTAGGGCCAGTGTAAAGTTGGCCATGAAGTCTGCCAAAATATGAGATTTAATGGCTGTTCGGGGCCGATATTCAATATCGTACCCGCTGATTTCCAAGGCCCATTTGGACAAACACCCCGAGAGCTCGAGTTTATGCATTATATTTCGCAATGGGTAAGTAGTCACAACACATATAGGATGATACTTAAAATATGGTTTCAGTTTCCTAGAGGCACTTAGTAAAGCGAGTGCCGGTTTTTCTAGGTGAGGGTACCTAGTTTCGGCCTCACCTAGAGTCCTGCTAACATAGTAAATTGGAAATTCGTACCTTGCTCTTCCCGGACCAGGACTCCACTTATCGCTATCTCCAATACTGCCAAGTATAGGTATAGTTTTTGGCCTGTCTTCGGCATGTGAAGCAGTGGGCTCGATAGATACTGTTTGAGCTCCTCCAAGGCCCGTTGGCACTCCGGGGTCCATGAGAAGTTATTCTTCTTTTTCAATAGTGAGAAGAATCAGTGGCTCTTACCGGAGGACCTCGAGATGAATCGCCCTAGGGTGGCTATGCGCCCAGTTAACCATTGCACGACCTTTACGTTGTCCACCACTGTGATATCTTCGATGGCTTTTATCTTGTCGGGGTTGATCTCGATTCCCCGGTTGGATACCATGAATCTGAGAAATTTACCTGATCCGACTCCAAACGCACACTTCTCCGGGTACAACTTCATATTATATTTCTTCAATATGCTGAAGTTTTCCTGCAAATGTTTTAAATGGTCCTCTGCTCACAGGGACTTAACCAACATATCGTTAATGTAAACCTCCATTGATTTTCCTATTTGTTTCTCGAACATCCGGTTTACTAAGCGTTGATAAGTGGCGCCAATGTTTTTTAGTCCGAATGGCATCATGTTATAACAATATGTGCCGTATTTAGTGATGAAGGAGGTTTTTCCTGATCATCCGGGTTCATCCTTATTTGGTTGTACCCCGAATAGGCGTCGAGAAAACTGAGGATCTTGTGGCCGGCCGTGGCATCAATCATGCGATCAGTGTTGGGCAAAGGGAAAGATTCCTTGGGACACGCCTTATTCAACTTTTATAGTCTACACACATTCTTAATTTATTCCCTTTTATAGGGACTACCACTATGTTTGCTAACCACTCAGGGTAGTTAACCTCCCAAATGGACCATATTTTAAGAAGTTTAGATACCTTGTCCTTGATGAAAACATGTTTGACCTCAGATTGGGGTCTCCTCTTCTGCTTGACCGGGTGGAATTTCGGGTCCAGGCTCAGCTTGTGAGTGGTTATCTCCGGTGGAATCCCTGTCATATCAAGATGGGACCAAGAGAAACAATCTAAGTTAGCTATAAGAAATTGAATGAGTTTTTTCCTGAGCTCGAGAGTTAACCCCGTACCCAGGTATAACTTCCGATTGGGTAGATGTTCGATCAATGTGACCTATTCCAGCTCCTCGACCGTTGATTTAGTGGCGTCAGAATCATCGGGGACTATAAAAGATCTGGGAACCCCGTAATCATCGTCTTCATATCAGTCCCCTGTTTATCCGATTGGGTCGTGGCCGGTGTCGGTAATTGCTATTTAGCCTCTTGCTTGGTACCCGAACTTGGTTCATTTGATGTTGCGAGTGTTGATGCTGGAATCACCTCTTTGGCTGCAAACATTTCCTTTGCGGCTGGTTGTTCTCCGTAGATTGTTTTAACCCCCCCTAGCGTTGGGAATTTTAACACTTGGTGAAAAGTCAAGGGCACTTCCCTCATGTTGTGGATCCATGCCCTCCTGAATAGAGCATTGTACCTCATGTCTCCTTCGATCACATAAAACTTGGTTTCCTGGGCAGTGCCAGCGGCATTCACTGGTAATGTTCTCTCTCCCTTAGTGATTTCACATGCCATGTTGAATCCGTTTGGAACTCGTACTGCAGGCACGATTTGATCTTCTAGGCCGAGCTGTTCTACGACCCTCGATCAGATGATGTTGGCTGATTTACTGATCACACCCAACTCTAGTCCTAAAAAGGATAAGCGGTCGCTGCAAATAAAATCCGGTCTAAAAGTCTAGAGTCGAATCCCACAGAGAACTAAGGTTTCACTATAACTGTTCAATATCACTTGGAAGACAAGCTTGACAATTCCTAAGTTATAATATTAAGATTATTATGTCTAACTAATTAACTAACAAATTAAAGAAGTAAATTAAAAACTAGGGATACTAAGGGTTGGAGAAAAGATTAGGAGGTCTAGAGTTATGATTTCCCCAATTATCGGAATCCTTCCCGCTACGTCCTCTATAATTTCGCCTAAGTACTCTCTACCGATCGTGAGTACTCTGAGTGTCATAGCTCTCTCTCGAGCAACTACCACAATTTACTAGATGTATTCTCTCGAACTACACTAGCTAGCACTAATTCGCTGCTCACTATGATCGTACCAAGGTTTCGTTATCTCTAATCCCGCCTTTAAACCCTCCGTATTGATCTCTCACATATGTTAGGAGTGATGTTATTCAACAACTACCTAAATATATACTCTCTCTCTCGAGCAGTACACACTAAATAGGCACAGTCAATTGATGGTTGTGAGCACGTGATTTTTGCCCTAAGCAAACTATTTCCAAAAGT
Source organism: Nicotiana attenuata (assembly GCF_001879085.1). Lineage (NCBI taxonomy): Eukaryota > Viridiplantae > Streptophyta > Magnoliopsida > Solanales > Solanaceae > Nicotiana > Nicotiana attenuata. Next base: position 55,687,751 of record NC_031990.1, on the reverse strand, counting down.
CTCAAATAATTGATTTCTCTATTATTTTACAATTTTTGTGAATTTTTTTTTGCTACATTTTTGTATTAATTGGTTGCATTTTATTCATATGAAAATACAAATATGCATTTGCATTTAGGGATTTAATGTCACAATTTTAGTATTAGTTAGTTTTAGAACAAAGTTAAAGAAAATTGCAAAAAATAGTTCTTTGCACGTTTAATTGTTAATTGTTGCATTTATCTTCAAATAGAATTTTAAATAATTTTAGGAGTAAAATAGATTAATTAGGTCTTTGTTTTGTTTTATCATTTTATAAAATCAGAAAAAAATAATAAGTAAATACAAAGGGCTAACAAAAGAAAAGAGCAAAAAATAAAATAAAAGAATGGTCTTGATGAAAGACCAAAATTTGGGCCAAAATTCAATTTTAAGCCCAAAAGTCATTCAAAACCGGACCAAACCACTGGCCCAAACGCCCTGCCCGGTCCAATTGCCCCATACTCAAAACGACGTCGTTTTGACGTCGTTTAATCATGACCGTCCATCCCCTCAAATTCAACGGCTTGGATTGATCCTTCAATTCAAATAAAAGTGTCCGAAATTATGCCCAAAACCCTAAAACATCCCTCACCCTCCTCGTACTCCCTGTAACGCCGGCGTTACCCCACCGTCCTTCTCCTATCTCCGCCGGCCGGAAATCGTCGCCGCCGGCGGCGCAACCCCATCGACCCCAAAATTTCACCCCAGAATCCCTGTCCCCTCCTCGTTCCAAATCCGTCACTATTTTCTTCCAAAACCCAACCAAACATCCCAAATCCGCCAAACCCTAGGCGCCGCCGCCGCCTCACACTGCGGCGCCACCTCCCAAACTTAATGAAATTCACATTCTAAACCCTCTTCACCTCCTTCTTCCAAAATCCCTAACTGGTCTCCTTCAAATGTTTCGTGAAGTTCTCGAATCTCAAATCAAAAGCGCGGCAGAACCCTAGAATGTCGAACCACTCGAATCTTTTCCAATTCTTGAGTCCGGCATTGAATTTGAGCCACAAAATTATGTTTTCGTTTGTTCTTGACAAAGAACAAACGTTTAACATCATTTCGAGACTCGAATTGAAGTTTGGCCTTCGTTCAATCTTACATAAGTAAGTTTTCCTATTCCTTTTGCTTTTATTATTTGAATCTCTTGTTCTTAAAATTAGCCTAAAGTGTGTAGACTGTAATTTTGCATCAGTTTAGATGTCTTTTGTTTAAATCTGCCGGTGCTTTAGGTTTGTTGGTATTAAGTCAGTTTTAATTCATAATTTGTTTGGTGATTAATTTCTGTTTGTTGTCGACTGTTAAAATGGCCGATAGTAGTTGTTGTTTCTACTTTTCAGTAGTTAATTGAAGCCATAATTTAGGATTGTTTGGATTTGTGATAAATCTTTGGGGTCGAGTTGTATTTGACAACTTTGATTGTTACTGAATAAATTCAGATCCTTGAAATTACTCATAGTTAGCCTTTGATCAAGCTGAAGGGTTTGGTGTGGTTGGAATTGGGTTTGGGTTGGTCAGTAATTCCAAAAGGGTTTCAGGGGTAGCTTGGGTATGGAAAAGGGTAGTTTTATTAGAAATAGTAATTTCAGAATTAATACAAGGATAGTTTAGGGATTCTAAGGGTAGAAAAATCAGAATAGAACCCCCTAGGACTTTCTAGAAGGGGTTTTAAACTGAAATTCACAAAAATAGTGGTAGTTACTTGTGTAACAAGTTAAGAAACAAGGGGTAGAAAATAGAATTAAGATAGGGACTAATGAGTAAAGTGAAAACCTAAAATTGTACCCTAAGTTTACCTATAAATAGGCATTCATTTGCCTTGCATAAGAAGTTTTTCTGCCCCCAAAATTACCCCCAAAAAACCTTCTCTGCAGATCTGAACCTAAAATTTGAATTTCAAGTCAATAGAAGTTCAAAACCTTCTTCTAGATCTTAGTTCCTAAAAAAAAAACCAAAAACAAACAAATCCAGTAGATAAGTCCAAAAAAAATATACTATTTTATTCAATTTCCTAGCTAATCTCTAGTTTTAGTAGCTGATTTGCATTTCCTAGTTCCGTTCCTGGTAATTTGCAGTTTCAGAGGAGTTTTTGGTTGATTTCGAGTGAGTTTGGGTTTAGATAAGCTGGTTTTGGTTGAGTGTTGGTCTGTGAAAGTTCAGAAGATATTTGGGTGCATTTCCGAGTCAATTTAGTGTTGGTCAAGTTGTTTGGATTGGTTTCCTGCTTGCTTTGGTGTTCATTTGTTTACTGAGTTCACTTGAGATTGCTTCTGGGTTAAACTAGCTGTGCCTGTTTGTCTGCTGCTGCTGACCTTACTTTTCTCATTGTATCGCAATTTCCAGGTATATTCTCATGCTCCAATGATGCTGAAGATCATATTCATCTGTAGAAAACTATGTTGAAGTTTAAATGATGGAATCAATGCATGTTTACATCTGGACGTGTTGCTTTTATTGCTTAGTTAGAAATTTGGTTTGATCAATTCATTTGAACCATATCTCGGCTGTAATAATGAGACTGTAGACTGGATACTTGATTGTATAATTTGGACTTTGGACTGTTGAATCTGTTTGTGGACATGATCAATGTTAGTATGATTTGATGTTAGATCTAGTTTCATGTTGTGGACAAGTAAATCAGAATTAGCTTGAATCCGTAATTGATTGCGAGATTAGCACATGATATCCAATGTTAATTATGAGTTCAAACTGAAGAAACGTCTTAAATAATCTTGTGTTGCAATAGATGATATTAGTAATTTCACATCTTTGCAAGTGAATAGTCTGCTGAGTTAATTCAAATATGATTAGTCCATTTGTGTAGTATTGTCATTGTTTCAATTGTCTTTCACTTAGTAGTGTCTAAGAATTCTATGCAGTAAACAAATGAAATAATCTGAATTTTATTTTCAGTGATCAATGTTCATTAATTAACGTGAATAGGCAGGAATTTGATTTTAATTTCAGTGAAATTTCTTAAGCTGAACGGGTTGGAATTTGATTTTAACGGGTAGGGCTAAACAGCCATCTCAATAGTAGAGTGTCTGGACTTTAACAAACGGTCCAGGTCTCATTTCAATCATGAATGCGTTTGGACCTGGGCCCGAATCTACAATTGGCCTGTCCTTTTGTTTAATGGGCCTGAACTGGCTGAAATATAATGGTTTCCAAACAATGTTAATCAATTAGGAATATGGGTAATTGATTCAAATACTAAAATTGGATTTCGAATTAGGTAGTGGGTTCAAGCTAGAAGGGTCTTCCCTTTTGCTTGAATTCGGACTCGAATTCGAAGCCCGTATTTATATTTGTGAATTAATTAGCCTTCAGAGACAAATAAATAGAAAATTCTAGTTTGCGGGGCCCTCAATAAATGTTATAAAAAAATACTTAGAATTCGGGTGGACCGTTTAGCGAATTTCACGGTCTTCCCCAAAGATAATAAACGCGTAGTTGCTTTAGGCGCGTATTTTAATAATATTACCTTCTGAAATGTGGGTGCACATTTATGTGACCCAAATCCAAATCTCAACGGAGTCGAAATGTGTTGACAACCACGGGTGCACTGGTGCGACGTGGTTCGAGATGCATTTTCACGACGTTGCAATTCCTATAAAAAATAAAAATAAAAGTGGGTTATTAATAAAAGGGCACATAGGTCAGAACATGTTTTAAAATCGGATAAAAGCAAATACAACAGTTGAGCGACCGTGCTAGAACCACGGAATCCGGGAATGCCTAACACCTTCTCCCGGATTAACAGAATTCCTTACTCGGATTTCTGGTTCGCGGACTGTTGACAGAGTCATAATTTCCTCGGTTCGGGATTCAATCGGTGACTTGGGATACCATTAATCTCCCAAGTGGCGACTCTGAAATCTTAATAATAAATCCCGTTCCGATTGTCCTTTAAGTGAAAAAACTCCTTTACGCCTTTCGGGGTGTAGGAAAAAGGAGGTGTGACAGCTCTGGCGACTCTGCTGGGGATAAGAACCCAAAACTTTGGTTCTGGGTTCAGAATTCGAGCTTAGATATATTGTTGTAGTTGGCTTTATATGATTTTCCTACATGTTTCATGCTAAATGTGCAAAATGTTGCTTTTTACCGCTTTGATATTATCTGAACTGTATATAAACTGTGCCGAAACCCTTCTCTTCTCACCTCCGGGGATGTGCTCACTGGTGGAGACTCCCTATTCTGTTAGTGTCATACCTTACGATAAGAAAGAGGCCGGACAAGTTACTAAGCCGGATGGCCTTTTGGTTCCCGGTACGTAGCCCCCTCCTCGACTCGAGTTGTCCGCTCGGGTACACAGTCTAGAACACATACCCAGGTTTTGAACCTAGAATAACTTGACTCCATGCCGGATCCCTAGTAGGAACGCTTATTTGCATCATGTGCATTTTGACTTAGGGGACTCAACACAGGGGTTGGGTCCGTCTAGGACAGGTGTACCCGGAATAACGGACCATCCTGATGCATCCTATTTGTGCATTTATCTGTTTTGGACTCGCATGCTGACCGGCTTTGAATATCTGGGCAATATTGAACAAACAAGAAAAAAAAAAGAGAAAAAGAGAAAATAGCAGTGTAGAGAGTTAATTACCTATATTAGAAAAATCAATGTCCAAGTAGTGCTGAAATGCTGCCGGATTTTTGAGAAAAACAAAAGAAAAAAAATGAGTTTTATTTTCAAATTAGTTTGTCTATTTGCCACTGAAAAAGGAAATATAAAAAGAGTCTTGCTTTCAGAAATAGTGTATTTGCCAACAAAACAAAAACAAAAGAGCCTTGTTTTCGAAAATAGTTAGTTTTATTTGCCCGAACTACGCTGGTTTGATTCTCACCGGATGTGAGATATGTAGGCAACCCTCATCGGGTCCAACCTCCCCTTCGCAAAAAATAGCCAAAAAATGTCAAATTTTAATTTTTGTTATAAATAAGTCGGGTGATGTCATTCTTGTTTAAAATAAGCCGAATGTCCCTCAAAAGGACGCCGGAAGGCTGTTTTTGCAAGAACAACCACCCTGAGTCATTTTTAAACGGTTAGCAGGCACAGCCTTAAAATCTTCTTTATGAAGTGCTGAAAGGCCGTATCCGGAAAAACGGCTGTTCGTTTAAATTGGAAATTTAAACAGAAATTGTGTCATTTTTTTCTTTTGGGTCAAAATAAGTGATTAAATCACCTTAATAAATGTGCAGGATGAGCACGACTCAAAATGAACTATTTTCAATCATGCGTAAAATTCCTTTGGAGTTACGTCTGTGGTGGAACGATTTAGGCGGAGAAGGGCAAGATGCAGTCAAGAAACATTTGAAAGGGCTTCCCGGTTTGCTAGATATTGTGCCTCAGGGAGATATTATCAGAGCATTGGTTACATGTTGGGACCCAGCACATAACGTGTTCCATTTTTCGGACTTTGAGCTTACCCCGACATTAGAGGAAATAGCTGGCTACATTGGGAAAGATGAGGTTCCGTTGAGGCACAAATATTTGGTTGCCCCCAGAGTTGAAGCCGTGCACAGATTTCTAGACTCTTTGAAGATAGTCAGAACCGTCCATAACACAGATCTGGCAAATGGCTTTTGTACTCTGAACTTCATATATCATCGATATGGCCATATCGGGGGGTTTAACAACCCAGAAAGCAAGATATGTAGCAAAGGAAACCGCCAGAAGTGGGAGGAGCATCGACGTTTCGCTTTTATGGTAGCTCTCCTGGGGCTTTTAGTATTTCCAAGGAAGGATGGGAACATTGACATAAAAATAGCTGGGGTCGTCAGCACGTTAATTACTCAAGCCAAAAGTACTCTTGCACCTATGATATTGGCCGACATCTTCCGTGCTCTTACAGCCTGCAAGGTCGGGGAAGCTTTCTTCGAGGGGTGCAGTCTATTGTTACAAATGTGGATGATCGAGCATCTATGTCATCGTCCTCAGTTTTTGAGCTACGGGTCTCCAGACAAAACATGCATAGAAGAGTTTTACACAAGGATTAAAGGGGTCAAATTGCCAGAAGGAGTCACAGGTTGGACAACATATTTTCGGTCCCTCACCGCTAGCCAAATAGAGTGGACACTGGGATGGTTACCCGTTGATGAAATCGTATATATGCCGGCAGCCCGACCACATTTCCTTCTGATGGGGCTTAGAAGCATTCAGCCTTACGCCCCGTATCGAGTGTTGAGGCAGCTAGGGAGATGCCAGATAGTACCCAAGGATGATGATCTTAGTTTGCAAGTGGTTGAGATTGGCCCTGATGGCCAGTTTCCTGAAGCAATGGTCCGCCAAGTCTGGAGCGAATGTCAATATTTGGCGGCAAATACTTGTGTTCGAGATCGAGCCAAAGGAGAAGTGTCGCCTGATTATCAGGCTTGGTATAGAAGGG